>NC_081312.1:80965052-81170052 GCF_026419965.1 Kogia breviceps | reverse complement strand
GGAGAGACTGTGGTATATTTTAAACCTGTTGGGCCAATGAAAAAAAGAACCATGCTGGAGACCATGGTGAACGTCTGGCTGAACCTCATCCCTCGGACTCCGGCTTCAAGAATGTGTTTTCATGCCCGGCCTTTGTTCCTCCATAAATGTGTCCTTTAGTTTCAAACAGATCTTTATAGTTTGTGCTTCATAAGCCAATTCTTATTATTATTTTGGGGGACTCTTCTTCAAAGAGCTTGCCAGTGAAGATTTAAAGACAGAGCAGGAGCTTCTTCCAGGAGTTCTAAGCCTTGGCTGTGGACAAAACAGTCTTAAGTTGGGCAGCTTTCCTCAACACACAAAAAAAGTTATTAATGGTCATAGCACCACAACTAGGACTTTATCCGAGACTCAAAGCTTGGAGGATAAAAAGGAGCAAGAGAATACTGTAACAAACTTCGTACAGAGTTCGGTCTATTAATTGTTTCATGTTAGATATTCTATGTGTTTACCTCAATTGAAAAAAAAAAAAGAATGTTTTTGCTAGTATCAGATCTGCTGTGGAATTGGTATTGTATGTCCATGAATTCTTCTTTTCTCAGCACGTGTTCCTCACTAGAAGAAAATGCTGTTACCTTTAAGCTTTGTCAAATTTACATTAAAATACTTGTATGAGGACTGTGACGTTATGTTAAAAAAAAAGGTGTTAAGTCACAAAATGCGGTAATAAATATTTCATTTTTGATTTTTTGTTAGGCTTTTGTGTTTTTAATAGTTTTAAGGCAAGGTTGCACAGTACCTACTATATATTTGGGATTGAAAGTAGGTGATGGCTTTGCCCTCAGAAATTGAGTATATTTGAAACTTAACTTACCAACAATTTTTTAAGGTAACCACCCTGTAGGCTTTCAGTATATATTTGGCCTATAAATTCTACCAGCAGAAAACTTCTAAAGGTACGAAACTGTGTGTGTGTGTGTGTGTGTGTGTGTGTGTGTGTTATGAGCCGGGTTGAAAGATCACCAACACGTCCAACCTTTAGATGCATTATGTTAAAAAAAAATACTTTCAGATAAAGCTTTTCATGTTCCTTCTCTGCCAGAATAAAGGGCTCTTTCGGGGTTAATTTTACATCATCAGAAATAACTAACGTCTGTGCTCAAAGATAATTCATCTACTTGTGTTTTTTCGCTCTTAGTTACTAAAATACTGTTGAATATGTAAATTAAAATTTACATATAGATGTTCATAGGTGAGTAAACAACTTCTATGGAGTCTGAAATCCTGAGTTGAAGAGATTACTTAATCATTAATATTTAATATAAATTATAGTATGATGTCTTTTTATTTCAGACAGCTCCATGTGCAGGCATGCTAGTGTGATGATTTGCTCCCTAAACTTAATTTTTTTCTAAAACAACAACAAAACAGGCAATGTAATGCCATTTTCAGAGTTCCACGCAGCTTTCCTGAACATCTCTGTCATTAGCGTGATGATACTGCACAAGCCATGCCTGCTAAAGTCAGCAAAGTGAAAAAAGGTGTGAGGTATTTGCATGCCCCCTCAATTTCGCAAATAAATATACTATCCTGGAACTTTGTAACACCCAAACTTTGAACTCTATGTTCAGAAGGGATACTATCATAAACTTTAGCTTAGTTGTGTGATGTCAGTCTGATTGGGAAATCATTTACTATCCCAGAAATTCAAGTTTGTATCTTATTTTGAGTTCTTCCATCTTCCCATTGCAAAACAAACAAACAGACAGACATTAATAGAAGTTGTATACAAAGGAACAAGGAAGTAAACTTCTATTGTTTTGTATCATTTTTAGGTAGAATTTTTATAAATCCATTTACTAGTTTAATTAATGTTCTGCTGTTTAAACACAGAAATAACACTTCCCATGCAAGCTAACTGTTCATGGAGAAATTCTGTGCCACTTGGAATAGAACGAGCTTCCCTCTCATTTTTTTTTGTCCAATTTCACCTGTAGTCTTTTTGCAAAATTTAAATATTTGTATATTTTTAATTTAAATGCTTGTACGTAAAATTTGACAAGTTCTTCATTTATAACTTAACTCTCACATCAGCTGAAAAAAAATTTTGGCAAAGTTTTTCTTCCTTTCCTCTCAGCAGAGTAAATGCTGAAGGGTTTACTTGGTAGTTGGCTCATGGTTAGAAAGTGTTTAATGAAATTATTATTAAGCTATTTCATCGCAGTTTAGATCCCAGAACTCTCTATCCTTGGTTTTAATGAATAAAATCATCTCAGGTTTGATTTCTTTAAAAACTTCACACCCTATTACCTTAACCTTAACCCTCTTAAATATTTGGAGGTGAATAATAATTGTAATAATATTTGTTTGTATTTCCTTGCTTCCCCTCCCCCCCCATAAGCTAAGACAGAGAGGTGGTAAGAGTTGTCCAATTTTTATAATGCTTTTTTTTTTTTTTTATACCACCTCGGAAGGCACTTGCTCCTATCTCGGGTTTACTATTTAGTATAAAGAGTTCCGATTTGGGTATATTTAAGAAAGACTCAGCTGTCAAAAGCAAAGAAACTGGGAATGGTGTTTTGACAACCATATAGTGTTAAAGGAAATACTGTAGTCTGAATAAAATTGCTTATGTTCTCCAAAACAAGAGTAATATAAAAACACTTTTTTATTTATATGGAAAAGCAAAAGCAGAAATAAATTCCAAAGGTTTCCCTTTCTTTAAGAAATTCTGAGAGAATTGCAGTCGCCATCTGTTAAGGGTTGGGAATTGAGCAAGAAGCCACGTTTTGAAGGAAAATGAGAGAAGAGATCAGGGAAGTTTGTGTCTTCCGCCCACCCCCCGTCTCCCCCCACCCCAGGTCAGCGCCCCGCACTCGCCCCAGCTCACCCTGGTTAGATTTGCAGAGAAGCGTCCATCAGGATCCTCCGGCCTCCTCGCCCCCTCCCACCCCGGTGGGCCTGTTAACCCGGAGCAGATTGGGGAAGGGAAATGTGGCTAATATCTCTAGCAGCTGTCAGAGGAGGGACCTTCCTTCAAAGGGACTGGACAGGGATCCTCCACAAGTTCTCCATTAGTCTTGCAGGCCAGCAATTTGATAAGGAGCCTGGACCTCCGCTGCAAGTTGCCACTGTGTGAGAAGGGCCGGTGTCTGGGTGTCTGGATGTGCCGGCTTCGCAGCCACAGCCCCCCGCCCGCCGCCCACCGAGCCGGGTCGGTGCAGACGTGCGTGCGGGGGCTTTGGACAGGGGCAGCTGCGGGAGTGCAGACTCTCCCCCTCCGCGCCGGCTGCCCCGGCCCTCACCTGGCCTTCCGTTTGCGCGCGCGCGCGCGTGTGTGTGTGTGTGTGTGTGTGTGTGTGTTAGACAGAGATAGGCGGACGTGCTTCAAATCGACAGTCGCCGTAATCAACTAAGGGCGTCGTGCGCTCTCGCTGGAGTTCCCTCCGTCGGGGCCCGGCTGGGAGGAAATCCTTCGGCGCAGGGGCAACGCGGGCCTGATGGGGGAGGCCGGTCAGATTGTGATGAGAATGGAGAACGTCGGGGCAGTGTTTGAAGGGAGGTTTTAATATTAATAGTTTCGGTATAGAGACAGAAGGGAGATTGCGTCTAGGGCTCCTCGGGGCAGACTCTGGGTGACAGCGATGATGGATGATCCGGCAGAGCCCAACAGCTCCTCCCCTCCAGCCCCCGCCGTGTCGAAGCTACTTTAGTTGAAGCTTCAGAAATAAAATAAATAAACAGCTTTCCCCCCCTCTACTCTTCATACACCTCCAGCCCAACCCCCCGCGCTCCGACATCGATTTATGGATCATTATGAATCAATTACAGCTCTCGATACTTTCCCATTGGCTTAAATAAAACAGTCAAAAGATGAAAAGGTGGGGTTCGGTGGAGATTTTTTTTTTTTCCCCCTGACAGGAACAATCGCAAAATCCATTATAATCAGAGGCACTGGGTTAGGAGGTGAAGAGAAAGGAGGGGGTCACCCAGTAAATAACTGGGGTGGGGGGGAACGCAGTGAGGGGGTCGCCCAGCTGCTGTCTTTGTTCAGATAGGTTTGTGGGTTTGGTTGGTTTGTTGTTTGGAGTTTTTTGAACGGGGGCGGGGAAAGGGACCCTCGTGAGAATGAGATGCCTACAGGTTTGTCACCTAATTATTTAACTCCTTTGGAGAAACCACCTTGAACGTGTGTCTCGGCAAACATCAGATGTTGTTGGTAGTGAGGGCACACATGGTAAAGGTGTGGAGGAATGGGTCGTCTGGAGGGCGGATTTTCACTTTGTTGTGAGCAACTGTGCGAGGGTTTGATGCTGGGAAGGGGATTCTCCCTCCCGCAACGCCCCCCTCCGTCCCGCCGTTGGCTGTTTTTGTCGCCAGAACTGGTTTGGATCTGGACTGGCCGCCCCCCTTCGCCCTCACCCCCGCCCCGGCCGCCGGAGGCTTTTCTTCCCTCTTACCCCTTCCGCGGCGGTGCCCGAGGTTCTCTAGGTGTTTCTATGACTACATTGTGTGTGTGGGAGGGTCAGATGTGGGGTTGCCCGCGAGAGGGCCGTTCCTGGGCGATCATTTATCAATGTCACCCACATAATGATTCTCTCTGCAGCCTCCTATTGATGAGGATAATTACATTAGCTCAGAGTGACTGATCAATGAAAAACCACCACACAAAAACTTCTTTACTCCTCTATAATACCAAAAACCGATAGAGAAATAACATAGAAAGGCTGATTTTCTTTCCCTTCCCTATCCACCAATGGGTTCTGCACCCCCCTCTCCAAAACAGGACGGGGGAGTAAAAAGAAAAAAGACCCAGGTTTGTTTCGTTTAAAGGAGGATGCAATTTTGTCCGTGAATGCATTTTCTCTAAATGTGTTGGCTTCATTCCTCCATTGGTAAAGAATATCAACGGATTTGCTAATGTGAGTTGCTTTTAGACTGGTCTGTGGTTTTCCGTTCTTTTTATTTCTTTCCTCCCCTTTGGGCTTTTTTTTTTTTTTTTCTGCTTCAGAAAAGGAGACAATTCTTTTATAAATAACTGGAAAAGGAAATTATTCTAGGTCCTCTTTTTTTTTCCTTAATCGTTTGCCTACGTCGGGTTATCTTTTGTCTTTATCACTTTATAAAGTAGCGCAATTAAAGATGTGATGTTGCATGTGTATAAAGAGTGGATCCATAACACAGTCACATAGTACGCTATATTCCCGCTTGAAAGTTTGCAACTAAATTACGATTTCTCTTTTTCTAGACTTAAAAATCAATATTTTCTCAATTAAAGAGAATTTTAATGCTTTACTTGCGAGTTGTTAAAAGCGCTGTAAATTTTATTGTAATGCTTCTTGGCTTCGGAGTAGATGCAGGAGGAGACCGGTTGATTCTCGTGGTCTTTTTCCTCTCAAAGAACCTAGCCCAGGAACATCCAGTGTGTCAGATCAAATCCAAGCAACAAAGGTAAGGAGCGTTCCGAGAGGGACTGGGCAAAGGGTGGGAGCCCGCCAGGGGAGCCCTCCAGCGCCAGAGGCCATTGTCTTGTATATTTTCACCTCTCTGCGTCCCGCCTCCTGAAAGTGACAGAAGTGTCCATTTTACTCTAATCTTTCTCGAAGAGGCGCACGTTCGACTCCCATCTGCTCCATGACGGTCAGAAAGAAGGCTAAATTGGGGGAGCATTCTAGACTCTTCCCAATGTCCCCCCCCCATGCTCTTTCCTTTCCTTATCTCGCCAAAATTTAACTCCGAACTGGTTTTTTCACAAATTCTGCGAACGTTTATATGTGTTCTGACCTCTTCTGTCAGAACTCTCTCCCCACCCTCAAGAGCGCTCAGTGTTTACAGATGTTTTCTCCTTCCACACGTCCCACCTAGTAAAAGTTCCCGCAGAGAATTAACTGTGGTGTGGTAATAGCCCAGATCTGTATTGCTGTCTCCTGCAAAGTTGAAATCTGGTAAGGTGAAGAATGGCATTGAACTAACGCTGGAGAGTTGTTCCAGGCCGGCAGAAGCCCAAAGACTTGAGAATTCCGGGCCCAGGGACTTGGTGGGAAGCAAGGTTGTGAAACTTTTAGATTGTAAGGCGGAGAGGAGGTTAAGAAAATGAGGCTAGAATGGTACCCAATAAAAGAATAGAGCAAGGAAGAAAAATGAGGCTTTGGGACCTCTTTGTAATTTAAAAATAAATAATAATGAAGGGAAATTGAATACCTAAAGCTTGCTATTAATTTTTTTCTTAACCCAGTGTCTGAGAACAAGTCCTCAGAGATGCCAGGAAGGGCCTGAGTTTCCAAATGGAACTACTCACAAAGTTCCATTGCAGTTCCCTCTTCAGTTAATTTGCTGGGAATGAGAAGACCAGGGCTATGTGTGTGGTGCACCAAGGGCTTAAGTAAGAGTAAGGTGGGAAGGGGCATCTAGCTATAATGAGGCTGCTGTTTTAAGCTTGAATGGAGAAAGGGGGGAATAGAGAAAAAGCCACACAACATAATAATGCACTTTAAAATAATTCTCACCTACCTGCCTTTCTTTTTCACTTTAATCACATACTCTATCAATTATTATACATAGGTGGGGGGAATTTCTAGTTCATCATCTTTTGTCCAGAGACCCACCAGATTGATTCCCCTTCCCTTAGATTCCTGACATGTACGCCTAGACCATGGCCTTTTTATCAAGTGAGTGGGGCTTTGTTAATGTATTTGTACTTTTCTGCTTTCAGTCTAAGTTTCTCACTTTGGCAGAAGGAGGGGTGCAAGAAAGGAGGGGGAGGGGAGCAGGACACAAAGACTTCAGTTCTCACCAAGCAGGTTTCAAAATAGGAACTTAATGGGAAGAAAAAACGAAAGAATGAAAAAAAAAAATAAAGAGGGGGTGAGGATTGTTTATCATAACAGGTTTACTTGTCTGGAAGAAAGGTGATTCTGTGAATATTTTTTCCTTTGAGGATTCTGATTTCTTCATATTGAAACATTTTCAGATTTCCATCCTTTAGCAGACAAAAACCTCAATATAAATATGACATGGGCCACTGGCAAAAAAACGAACTTAAACTCTGTGCTAAGAGAGGAGGGGGAGTGGGGAGGAGAGAGAGCCCTTTCTGATTAATAACTAGCAGGGTAATGTTGAGGGCTTTTTCTGCCCGATTGCCTTTTTGAATTAGAGCCGATTTCTTCACACTTCAATAGTGCCTGTCTCCTTTAAAATGACTGGCAGATTTGTTTCTCTTTTTTTCTCTCCCTGAGACTTAATGATGTAAATTTTCTAATTAGTTAAATCATATTGCTTAAAGGCCTAATATTTACCGTGTAAGAAATGATCATCCTGATTTGAACCTCTTGAAATATTCGGAGAAATAACATTTGGCTTTTTAGGTTGAAGGATGGGGGAGGAGGAAGGTCTATTACGGGAAGCAGTTTAGAGGAGAGAAGGCACGGACCCCGGCAACATGTTAAATTAATAGTTGAAGTTGAGCTGGGCTCACACCCCAAGTCCGCCTTTATTTTTCAATCAGCGAAGATTTAATTGGCAGCCCTCAGGCCGGGCGATCTTATATTTTCTCATTAGTTTCCCATCACTAATCTTGAGTGTTAGATTGGCTTAAAGGTTGTCAACATTTGACCAATTTTATTTAAGGGGGAAAAATCATGCATTATGGCTCCAGGATGTGAGATCTGCAAATAAATCCTGCTTGGATCAGCGGAACTAACAGGAGAAAAAAATGTTGACTATTCGTCGTCGCATTTAATAAGGCATTAATGTATACTTCAAGGCTAGGGAGAGAGATTATACATGTGCTTCATAGATGCAGATGAAAAGGGGTTGGTGGAGAGGGGGGTGCACTATAAGCAGGGTGGGTAGGTAAAGTGCCACATGGGTATGTTGCCGAACAGAAGGTAAATAACCCAACTGGAAGAGCTGCTGAGGGTTTAGGAGCTCCACTCCCCCCCCCCACCCCTTCTTTTTGCAGCTGCGTAAAACTGCAAAGCCTGTCTTGCAGCTCGGAGCCGCTCGGCTGTCTGGTCCAGAGATTACATAAGAGCGCCCCCTGCTGGCCAGCGGAGCAGACTGCTGCGGGTCAGCCCTCTGCGAAGCAAAGCGTGTTTTTCTGCGCCCCGCACCCCGCTCACCTGACTCGTTCCACCACCCCCGCTTCGGTTCTGCAAAAGAACCCCGCGGTGGGGGAACAGTTTGTCAAGGCTGAGCATTTAAGTGAATAAATGATAAATAATAATATACGAATAATAAAATAATAAAGTACGAACCCCTACCTTCACTTGGTCTCCGGGGAATAGACTATCAAATGACTAAGAAAGGGACACAGTTTTGTTTTTGCTTTTTTTTTTTTTTCTAAATCTCTTTATTCTCTGGGTTTTTGCTTGGCTTGTTTCCTTCTGCCGAGCTGTAGATTTCCAGTCCAAGGAAATGTTTTTTTAATAGATGCTGTAGTAGTTTTTTTAAAATGGATATCTGGTGGGGAAAGAGGCCAATACAAAACAACATTTTACAACCTGGCCAAATTAAACTCCCGGGGAACTCTCACTTTTTCAGTAAAGTCCCGAGAAATCGCTTTCGGAATTCAGACAGTTCCTTTTCTTGAATGACCCTTTTCTGCACCGCAAAGAAATATCGGCCTCTGTCCGGGTTTTGTTTTTGTTTCTAAATAGAGAATGTACTTGAAAGTTGTCACCGTACCTACCTACCTACACACACACACACACACACACACACACACACACACACACGAGGTCTTTCCCCCCACGAAGGTCCCTGTTCCTTCTCCGCCCGTGTTCTCAATTTTGCTGGAAACGGAAAGAGGAGCTGAAATGCACCAAAATAAACCGCCGCTGTCTTTGACACTTGATCTTACCCGGGTGCTTCACGCCAGTGCAAGGTGTGGGACTGGTACTATATGAGAGTGTCGGGGTTATTTTTCAATCTTTTCGGTGCACAGAGGCGCTTTCTCGGCGTCCCAGTGCGTCTTCCCGGGATTCTAACCACACACACAGTAAGGCGAGGGCGCGCAGGTAGCGGCAGCTGGGACAACCTCTGGCCGCCGACCCGCTACCGCCACCAGCCTCTTCTCCCGCGAAGGGCGCGGGCGGAGCAGCTCTGACGCGGAAAGTCTTCTGCCCGCAGCCAGACCCCAGAGAAAGAGCTTAAATCTGCAGTGCGGAACGACTTTAGTTTGTAGGGAGTTTGGGGGGTTGCTTTTTGCAGGTACGGGATCTCAGGATTTTGTGAAAACAGCTCTGAGAAATTAGGGGAAGGAACAGCGGGCAGGGAAGACGGCAGGGGAAAGGTGGGTCACTTGATGTTCATTTCTTGCCAGACGATCAGGACCTTAGAGTTTAAAAATCCGTTCTCTTGCTTCGCTTCTCCCTAGAGCACCCCTCCGCCCCCCCGGCCCGCGTCTCGCCTTCTCCAGTCCTCCTCTTTGGGGAAGCTCCGGGACGGGCACCCGGGGGCTTCAGGGGACGAGGGCAAGGCAGAGGCAGCCCGGTCTGATGGTCTGATGCCAGTGAAGTGATGCCTTATTCCGGTTGTGTTTGAAGAATTGCTGGGGCTGTCGTGACAACTGAGGTAAAGTTAAATATTTATGCTCCAAGTTGTTCTCCTTATTTTTTGCCTGTTTTGAAGAAGTTCAGGGCGTTCAAACTTACTTTAAACATAAATCCTGGTCTGGGTGAAGCAGAATCTGTCTCCTGCCCCTGGAGTTGACTTTTTGAAAGGTCTTCATCAAGCTCAGAAGTGAAAGGGAAGTTATCTGTAAACAATATTGGTTCATTTAAATATGTATGTGGGTGTGTGGATATGTAACGCACATATTTTAAAGATCTATCTATAATAGAGAAAAGGAAGCAAGTGACCCCCACTGCAGCTGAATCCAAATAAAAATAATTCAGGTAGATTGTCTCACAGAGGAAGAAAATATGAAAATCTCATTGTATTTGTCTCAGTTCGACTTAATGAAATTTGGAGACATTGACAGTCTGGTCAATGTTTTAAGTTAATTAATATAAAGGTCCTTAGGAAGAGACCAAAAACACCTTAATCTTAAACCACTTGAAGATTATGATTAAATGAATGGGATCACTAAGCATTATCATCTCAAATAGCTATTAACTGTCTCCACCCCTTTATTGTGGCAACAAAATAAACTCTCCACTAGGAATGGTGTTTCTTCTTTTTTATCTTTGTTTTTTGTTTTGCTTGAAGAGCAAAGAAGGGAAAACAGAAGCAGAGAAAACCATCTCAAAAGTCTTGGGATTTACTGCTGTTCATTTCTGATTTCCTCATCTTTTGCTACAAAGGAAAAAGAAATCTAATGATGTGTCTACATTCGATGAGAAGAAAACACTAACAACAGTGAAGGTGCACGTGTTTTATTTTCTTTTTCCCTGAAAAAAAATTTCTTTTTAATATCCACCGGTTTAGCAGGTTGAAAACTGTGGAGATGATAAAAGGATGTTTGCTCATCCACATCTATTCTCTGACTTTCATCACTTGAATTTTGTAGGATTTTGTGTCAAATAGAAGTTATGGGAAAGAGAATTAGACACTTGCCAAGGAACAACAATATTATATATACACTTTCAAGTAAGCTCCACCTAATCCTGTATTTGAGTGCTGAGGGGGTGTGTGCTATTTTCCCCTAATAAACCTCAAAGCCCTCATTAGACATAAAGAGGGGTGAGAACTCTATTACGGGGCATTCTGACAAAAATGGAAGCAGTGCATCTCTGCTTTTAGAGCCCTAGGAAAGGACACCACGAAAAAATGCCAAAGCCGTTGTGCTTTCCTTTAGAGCCCTGAGTTGGGCAGACTTTTCAGAGAAATACAGAGTAATTAAGATTTTACAAAGCAAAATGCTGAAACGAAGGGCGTTGGCTAACAAAAAAGTAAACCATGCTAAAAATTATTCTTCAAACCCAGCAAATTTCCAGATGCCACAGAAAATCAATGTAAACGCGCCCCCTCCGAGCCGAGCACACAGCTCTCCTGCCCGGTGATGTTTCCAGTTGAAAGTGGAGTTGGAGATCCCACCTCGGCCGGAGAACTGGGAGCTGTTACCGTGAGGCCACCGGGAGGGGTGGGAGTGTCGCCCCCGTGTCCCCCGCCCCCGCCGCGCTCCACACCTGTTCCCTCCTTCCCCTCGCTGGGACGCAGGACAGGCGAGGAGCTGGGCCGATTGCGCCCCCAATCTTCAAGGGGTACCGCTAGCTGAGGCTCCTGCTACCAACCAGGGAGGAAACCCTACCAGGCCCCCAGAGGCCGAAGACCCAGCCAAAGGGAAGGAGGTTCCCTGTCTGAGGCACGCACACGCAGCTGCCCTCCCCATTCTGGGCCAGGCTCCCGTGCCCGGGTGAGCAAAGGCCACTTTGGTCCCGGAGCAAGTGTGAAATGCAATGGAGGGGGTCACTGTCCCCCTTGCGCGCTAGTATATGTGTGTGTGTGTGTGTGTGTGTGAGTGTGAGGGAGAGAGAGACAGAGACAGAGAAAGAGAGACGGAGAGAGAGACACGTGCGCTTGGAGCGGGCCTCTGGCCGCAGACATCAGCTGGGGATGTTCTCCACGCGGCTTCGGGGGCCACCATCCCACACCTTGCCCTGTCTCCCACCTCCGCCTCCCCCACCCCGCCAGCTCCCCAGTCCCGGGCCACACCTGCACAGGTGTGGTGCCTTTAACTGGAAAGCACTAGAGAAGACCCAAGAAGGAAAGACGGCGGGGGGCGGGGGGGTGGCTGGGGGGAGGGGCTGGGAAGAAAGATGGTACTTCGGAGCTCAGACATCCCTATCTTTCACACTCAATCTTTTCACCCTGACCTACGGTATCCAAAAAGCAGAGATGGATTCGCGGGAAAATCGGGTTTAAGAAAACGTCGGAGGTTTGACGCGGGCTCTGGAGACCTGTGCAGGCTTTGCTTAGATTCAAAAGTATGATTTTAATTTTCTTAATGAAGGCACGCTCTAGAGCTCAGCTGGTAATGGCTGTGCTGAGTTTAATAGACTTCTGTCGAACAGAAAAAGACGGATAACTATCGGTTATGAGTAATCTGCTCTAATGCAATTCTTTTCCCAGGTTCGAATGTCATTGTGTGGAGAGGGCAAGAGTGAATTAGGGCCCCGGGGAGCGCGTACGCGGGGCAACGAGATGGCCTGAAATACGAGCCAAACCTGTTTTGTGAGATGCACTTGGGTTTGGGGGTCGGGGTCAAGGGCCTCAAAGCCCTTGGTCTGCACGTGTGAAAATCTCTCTGTCTCCGTCTCTATTCCTCCCACACCATCCACCCCCCTCGACCTTCTTCTCCCTCTCTTCTATCTTCCCCTCCCTCCTTCTCTCTCCATTTCTCCTTTTCTCTTGTAGCTCTCTCCCCCTTTCTCCTCATCTCTCCCAGAGTTAATGTGAATTTCCTGTTCTCCTCCTCTATTTTGTGTGTCTTTCAGGCAGATCCATTAGGTCCAAAGTATTTCTCCAAAACGCACTCACACAGAAGTAGGCTCTTGGTCTGTGTCGACCATTCACTTTTTGAAATCCAATAGAATTGGGAGGTTTAAGATATTGATGACGCCGTGTTCACACACGTAGTAATATATTGGTAGGATTATTTCTATCCAAATACAGAGCCAATCCAGGTCACTGTCCAAAAGTAGCCCCATCCTCACTCTAACACAGATTGTCATTTGTGGTAGTTTTAATTCAGAATTATCCAAACTCTTCTTAGCTCTCCACTTCACTTTGCCCGGTAAACACAATCTCAGGCAAACGAGACTTGAAAAAAGAAAAATAATCAACACAACTCATAATTTCCATTTTTACAGAAAACAAGCTGAATTGGTACTCACCTGGATGTAGGATTTGAAAGCAGGCAGGCCCACAAGCCAGCAGGGTGAGTCCCGGGCAGCCCAGCCAGGAGCCCAGCTCTCCTGGCTGAACCTTCGTGCCCAGTCACTCCAGCCCCACTTTCCTGCCAGCCTCTCTCTTCAGGTCCTGGGGAACAAAGAAAGTTCTTGAGACTGATGAACAAAAAGGGATAAATGAACCCCAAGCTATAGGTGTCTATTCCAGATCTGTGAGGTAAGGCTAGCTGCGTCTGATGCGTCTCTGAGTTCCACAGACCTCCTTGGTCTACGGTTCTTTGGCCTTGTCACTTTCTCTTTCTTCCTCTCTCTCTCTCTCTCTCTCTCTCTCTCTCTCTCTCTCTCGCTCTTTCTCTCCCCTCTTTCTCTCCCTCGCCCTCTCTCTCTCCCCTCCCTCCTTTTTTGTGTTACACAGACACACACACACACGTGACCTAGGCACACATGCACAGAAACGGCCACAAAGCTCTGTAATTACTATCTCCTCTTCTCTGACCCAAACCTACCCTATTCTCTCACCTCTCCAGTCATTCTTCAAAAAAGGGAAAGGAAAAACATCAAAACAAAAACATATTTGCAAGACTCCTCAGGTCCCTCTGGCTGAGGAAGAGCACAGCTGGTGCCCCACAGGAACTTGGGGTGTCCCGGGGAACAAGGCGCCCTGCTGCTCTGGGCCTCGTGGAGGACACCCACCTACAGCTTGGGGGTTGGGTGAGGAGGGGTGCTTTTCACCTTGCTCTCCCCCCAGACACTTCCCTGGGGGCTGGGAAGGGAATTAGGAAGAGATTCAGTCCTCAGGTCCCAACCACTTCCAGGACTTGGCAAAGCAGAGCAGGGTGGGCACCTCCTAGCTGCTGAGGTGTGACCGCCAGGGGTCCCACACTGGCAAGTGAGAAAGTCTGCGACCAGAAGAGCAGGTGCCCCAACTTCTTAAGTGCTCGACCTGCTGAGGCCTTTAAAGATAGAGAAGGTCACTAGGCATTGCTCAGGCCCAGCCTGCTCCAGCACTAGCCCGCTCGAGCAGCCTCTGCCAGGATGTGGGCATCAGGTCCGTGGGGTGACTTCGGGTGGTACCAGGGATGGAAGGCCCGCCTCTGGCTCCAGGAGCAGATTTGGAACCTGAGAAAGAGTGACTGTCAGAGCTCCCCACCTGACCCTCACCCCTCATGGATGAAGTCCCTCTGTCATCCCTTCAGTGACTCCCCTGTAGTAAAACTGCTGTTGTGTTGTTTTGATGAGCTAGGAGAGCAACAGCAAAGACCCAAAAAATCCCTATCAACTTTAGTGGGTCTAATTCTGCTTTGGAACAGTCGCTGGGAGAAGAGAGGAGAGAGACACTATTAGCCAAGATTCCCCCTCAGCCAGCAAGGTTGAGAGGGCTTAGTAGAGAGCCAGTTACCTGCAGACTCCCCAGGAAGAAATCTGGCCAGAGTAAGACTCACAACCTCCAAACCTGCTGAGAACCCCTTACAGAGATGTCTTGGACTCCCAGCTTGTGCCACTTGTCCAGAGTCTGTGGGCTCTTGTGGTCCAGTGCCTCCCCTGAAGTAGCTGACAGATTAGGTCTGGGGAAACATAAGGAGGACCCCCTTAAAGAACTAGGTTTGCTTTACTCTCTCGTTTACTCCCCTATTTTAAATGTCAATAGAGAAAAGCAAAAATAAAATTTGCAGTAAATTAAACGTGTGATTATATTCACATAGAATTAAGGTGGAAAACTTAAGGTGTAAACCGTGCTTAGACATTTTTAAAGGACTGTTCTGAACATGACATGCTTTTATGGAACAAGGCACTTAAATACAAGCTTTAAGGATAAAGAACATTAAGAGTGCCTAGTGTCCCTTTACATTACAGTCACATAAATAAAAGGGGGAAAGGGTCTCAATAAGGAAACTCAAGTGACAGGAGCTCCTAAGATAAACTAAGCAGTACACAAAAATAACACAGTATTGCATCTTTAAAGTAAGTTCCCCTTAAGGAAAGTTGGAGGCAAACACCTGACTACAAAGTTAAGCTTTTTCTGCTTACTCATTTATCCAGATCTCTTAATTCTAATACAGAATGAATAATCTGCACAGAGGGGTGATGTTGCCCCCCACCTCGCCACAGACCGAGGGCAGTTGTTTATACTTGACGCTTATCCATGGGCCTTAGGACTTTTGAATGTTCAAGTGAAAGTGTAAATAGAATAAGGTCACAGGTGATTGACAAGTTCAAGTTACTTAGCTCAATTATCAAAATTTTATTTCTAAATTATGTTCAATTTGATTTTCCTGCTTTGCTATAAATGACCTTCGAAAATCCAATTGGAGCGGACATTTTATACCATGTCCTATGAACCATGATTTATTTGTAAAGTCATTTTGTGATGTATGCCTCCTTTAATGTTTCTGTGGAGACCGTGTCTTTACAATTAGATTTAGAAGCACAGCTATCAGGCTAATTTAAAGGCAGTCATTTTAAAGACACAATGATCACTGAATTTTAACAACTTTCTAAAATGTTTCTAAATTTCTAAACCTCAGGCAGAACCTGCAGACTGTTTAGAATCTAATTCTCTGGATATTAGCATGCTACATTTAATGTCTATCTATCTAAACAATAGATAAGAGTGCAATTTGTAAATATATACCTTACAACTCACTTTCAACGTACTATCACAAAGTTCTCCTACGCATTTATTTAATAGATAACGAAGCTTTTCAGATCAAGGCTCATGCCGCCACATCTGGAAATGCTTCCTTGGCTCTAATCTGCCCCCGCCCCCACCGTCGCCCCCTCCAGCCACCAGTGAGAGAAATAGCTGAAGCCTCTCCTTCCACCATTATTTGATAACATCAGCTTTTAATCAGCAAGAGGCACTCCTATTTAAATTTACAGGATGACTATTTCATTTATCTTTTCTTTTGGAGGAAAGTGAAATAAGAGCACCACCCTTATTAATTATAAGATTGATGGGGTGAAAAAAGCCAAATGAATTTGGCTTGCAAATTATTAGTAGAGGTATGAATATTTATGACTGTGCCAGGAACTGCAGTCGTGAACCCTGGGTATCAAGCTTGGAAGACAGTCAAACCAATGCACTCAGTGAGGGTTCAGTCTCCCCAAATCTGACATGACATAAATGGAAACTTCTAAATTAGACCCAGGGCGGGCTCCCATCAAATCCATTCCTCCTTTTTTTTTTTTTGGCTGAACTTGCTAAATATGAACTTACTTCTAGTGGCCTCCGTTATAAATTTAAAATATATCTTTTAAGGTGAAAACAGATACCTATACGTTTTGTGAAGAAAATCTATGTTTGTGCTTTTCTCACTTGATATTCACTTATGTTTTAAATCAAATTTATCTGTAAAATATTTGTGACATACATTAAAAAAATTTAAAGCTATCTTTATTCAGTGAAAAAATATTGGAAACCTAAAATATCCTGGATATAAAGAGGATTTGAATAAATACAATCTAAGTTAGATACAGACAGAAATGAGAGGGGAAAAGAAAACAACAGTGGAAGAGAGATTTAAAAAAAGTTTTCTTTTCTTGTTTTCTCTTTTTATGCACCAGACTTTCTCATGTTTTAGTCCCAAAGTGAGAAAATTTAAATGCAAGGTGGAGGAAGAAAGGGTCAGGGTAGAAAGGGAAAAGGGTGATGACAAGGACTTAATAATTCAGTAAAAGACAAACTATATCCTCCTCTTTTCCTCCTCTTGATTCTATCAATACATTGGAGGGTTTTATAGTGCTTTGGAAAAGGAGCTAAAGACTTGGGAGTTAATGAGCTAAACTCTCATTTCACCACTGGCTTCTTTTCTGTAAAAGAATTGTTGAGTGGAGGCTGACCCAATCCTGTGAAAATACTTCACTCTGACATCAGAGCAAGCTTAGTACATTTTGAAAAGGAAGACAAGTTGTTTTCAAAACAGAAATGCTAAGCATTCTAAAAAGCATAAGCAATTTAAAAAACACTCTTCAGAGCTTCCCTGGTGGCGCAGTGGTTGAGAATCTGCCTGTCAATGCAGGGGACACGGGTTCGAGCCCTGGTCTGGGAGGATCCCACATGCCCGCGGAGCAACTAGGCCCGTGAGCCACAACTACTGAGCCTGCACGTCTGGAGCCTGTGAGCCACATCTACTGAGCCTGCGCGTCTGGAGCCTGTGCTCTGCAACAAGTGAGGCCGCGACAGTGAGAGGCCCGCGCACTGTGATGAAGAGTGGCCCCCACTCGCCACAACTAGAGAAAGCCCTCGCACAGAAATGAACACCCCAAAATAATAAATAATTAATTAATTTTTTAAAAAACAACTCTCTTCAAATTTTCTGAAAAATTCCCAACTACATACACACACACACACACACACACACACACATTTTTTTTCACAAATGTAAGTGGATATTTGTGCTAAACTGATGCTTTATGCATATCTGTCTCAATTTGTCTGTTCTGTGTAAGGATATAATTTTTTAAAAGAAGCGATACCACTGACAACAATTTACTTAAATTCACAAACCTTGAAATTGATGCATCTCCTATCAATCACACTCGGTAGATACAGTAAAACACATTCAGCATTTGTATATCAATAGTGGCACACACACAAATCTGTTTTGTTCAATTTAAATTCTCTTCAACATGTCATGTCTTATTTTTCTGGAACATGCTATGGGTTAGTCATCCTGTTTCAGCTGATTGTTAAATCCTTAACCTAATGAAAATTCAAAATATAATATTTATTTGTCATGGATTTCAAAGCTGAAAGCTAGGCTTTTGGGACAATTTGATCAACCTCTCTTATCTTTCCAACAGAGAACTGGAGGTCTAAAGATGGCAACTGACCAGTCCAACTCATATAACAAGCTAGCTGGACAAGCTAGTTATATGGACAAGATCCTAAAGCTCTTGAGGCCAATTTTTGTATGATAGGGTGCTTCCCATCTTCTGCCCTTTTTATTAGAACAGTATTTATAATACTATACGCAGACTTTTCTACAAATATTTTTCTTCCCAGCACACTGACAATGGAATTCTTGTTAAATAATAATAAGATATTGACTGCTCTGTTTGCCTATATGAAGATTTGTTGTTAATCTGTGATGTCTGTATCGATTAGGCAAGAATGAGGTCTCTCCTCTACCTGAAGGATAAATAGATCTCAGTACTGGCATAAAAACAAATTTTGTATTAATAGAAATCCTAACCTTATTGGCTACACGTCAGCTCAGTCAAGCTAGAAACAGATATAAATAGGAATAACTGAGAGCAGTGCCTCAAAATCTCCAAAAATGTTCACTAAGGATGTTTAAACTAGTATGAGAGTTCCTTGACTTCAGCACTGGCAGCCTGCTTCTAGGTAACCTTCCCGCCTGGCTCTTCTGTTCACCCCAAATTGAATCCTACACGTGCACCGTCTTTTCTACACTAAGGGGAATCCTATTCATGCCTGAGATGATCTTATATTTATGATGGCCTCTTCTGTCAAATTGTTATTTCTGTAGCTTACTGTCAAAAATGTCACCCAAAGTTTCTTCTCCACCTCTCTTTACTCTCTGTCATAGTAACTGGGAAGGTCTAATCCAAGTGGAATTTACTTCACCTATAAAATACAGCAAAGAGAACTTTTTTTCACTTCTTGTCCGTCTCTCCCTTTCCCCTGTCCCCAACTTTACACCTTCACTCTGTTTAAGGGCTGTAGTTCATTGTTTCTCCTTGTGGTAAAATTGTTCATCCAAGCAGTTTCTCTTAAGGTTCAAAACCTAGCTCTTGTGAGTAAAGTTTATATGTAAATATGTTCGGCATATTTTCTGAGTCCACGCTACTTAGGTTAATACTTCAGCATGAAAGAAAACAACACTGAAACAAAAATGTCCTCCAATTAAAGAAAGTTCTCGAGCATAAATAGGAGATATTTGATTTTTGAAAATATAAAAAATAAAATATGGAACTTGTTAGCATTTACAACTCCTTTCTTTATCAGTGTGGCCTCCTTTTTGCGACGTTTCCATTTCATTATTCTTGCATGAATATGATAAATGGTCATTAAATCTAACCATTTTTATTTAATGTTCATAAAAACTGGTAGGTTTTCAAACAGATGTGGCCTGATATGGTTCAGTGAATTTAGTGGACTTCTCATATAAATGGAATAATAACCATACGGAAGATGAATTTTATACCCTTGTTTACCTCTTCCAGAACTTACCCTTATTATAATTACAAATAGTGTTTGTTATGTATTATGCAATATATATACCATTGTCCAGACACTGAACAAACCTTAACTTGATCACTGCCATCTACAGTTTATAATCCGAGAGAGCCCTGACAGCAAAAAATAGAAAGAAACAGGGGCGAATAGAAGACATGGCACAGTTGTAAATATACAACTGTGTAAATATACAACTTCATTCTATAAAAAAGAAAACGTAATGAAGCCTGGCTCAAAATGGACAAATTTTATCTTCTTTCCACTTAAAGATTTTTCTTTCAGACTCAAAGAAGTGTTTGGGAAAGAACCAAAGAAATAGTTCCTTTCACTTATTTCCTATCAATTAGGGATTACTCTGAGGAATAACCCTTCCCCTTTTAACTTTTGGCCTCTCACCGCTGCGACCTCCCCAGTTGCGGAGCACAGGCTCCGGACGCGCAGGCTCAGCGGCCACGGCTCACGGGCCCAGCCGCTCCGCGTCATGTGGGATCCTCCCGGACCAGGGCACGAACCCGCGTCCCCTGCATCGGCAGGCGGACTCTCAACCACTGCGCCACCAGGGAAGCCCATAACTTTTTAAAAAGAGGTCAGCAAAGAGGAGAAGCTGGCAGTCAGAGTTGCCTAAGTGCAGAGGATAGGCAGGCTTAACTAATAAAGGCAGGAGAGCCCTATGGTTTAGAAAAAACCTTCACAGTAAGACTGCCTGGATCTAAATGCTGGCTCAGCCACCAGTTAACCATGTGACCTTAGGCGATAACTAACACTTTGAAACTTCTCAGAGGGCTATGACAAGATGATCAAATGAGTTGATGCATGAAAGGAATTTATCCTAATACTTGATTCATGGTGAGGATTCAATAAATATCATTGGTCTCTATTATTATTATTATTATTATAGTCAACCCTCTACCCTCCTAGCTTGGATAGGACCGTATATGAACAATCGATGAAATTTAGATACCTTTTACTTTTATTAATCATGTATCTAAACTCAATATTAGTATAGATTCCCAATTCATTCTATATCTCTTAGGTAACTTCAGTTTTATGTTTGTACCTGTGTACTTATCTTTTAGCATTCCATCTTTAAAAAAGGCCTACATTGCATACATTCTGCATGCAAGTTATTGAGTAAATAGCTTCTTGGGTTGTTTGATAATCAGATAATGGGAAGACCAGTAGCCTGGGAGCCAGAAAAACTAGATTCCTTTTTTTTTGCAATATGAGTTGAAATTTATTTTTAGTCTCTCTCTTTTTATAATTGAAGTATAGTTAATTTACAATGTTGTGTTAGTTTCAGGTATACAGCAAGGTGATTCATACATATATATTTTTTCCTGTTCTTTTCCATTAGAGGTTATTATGAGATATTGAATATAGTAACCTATGCTATACAGTAAATCCTTGTTATATTATCTATTTTATATATAGTGGATAGTGGTGTGTATCTGTTAATCCAGTACTCCTAATTTATTCCTTCCCACCCTCTTTCCTCTTTGGTAACCATAAGTTTGTTTTCTATGCCTGTGAGTCTGTTTCTGGTTTGTAAATAAGTTCATTTGTATTATTATTTTAGATTCCACACATAGGTGATATCATATAATATTTGTCTTTCTCTGTCTGGCTTTCTTCACCTAATCTCTAGGTCCAACTATGTTGCTGCAAATGGCAATATTGCATTCATTTATTATGGCTGAGTAATATTCCATTGTATATATATGTACCACATCTTCTTTATCCATTCATCTGTCGATGGACACTTAGGTTGTTTCCATGTCTAGCCTATTGCAAATAGTGCTTCTATGAACATTGGGGGGGGTGTGCATGTATGTTTTCAAATTAGAGTTTTCACCTTTTCTGGATGTATATCCAGGAGTGGGATTGCTGGATCATATGGTAACTCTATTTTTAATGTTTTAAGGAACTTCCATACTGTTCTCCATAGTGGCTGCACCAATTTACATTCCCACCAACAGTGTAGGAGGGTTCCCTTTCAGAGAAACTAGATTCTAAATATGTTTCTGTCACTGATTAATATGTGATTGGGCCTCAGTTTCTCCACCTGTAAAATAGGTTGGAGTAGAAATTATCCAAAGTTCATTCTGGCTCTAACACTCAGAGACTGCATGACTCACACCGCAGAACTTTTTTCTTTCTTCCAAGTGTATATTGTGGTAGGCCCTAGGACTCAGAGTAAAAAAGTAGAGTTCTATCCTTAAGAAATTTGCAGTGGAGTAGAGGGACCAACATCATATTACAGTGTGATGAGTAGAGGTATGTAAAGGGAATGATAAGACCAGATAGAAGCAACATCTCACCAATGGGAAGCAAACACACAGCCAATGGGAAGATAAGAGAAAGTTGTAGAGGAGTTATAGCACCTGAATTGAACCTTAAAGAAGAAATATGAGCTAAGGAAGAGGTGAGGAGTTGGACATGCCCAGAGGAAATAGTATGTGAGGAAACAAAAGAGAGAGGAAGAACAGGTCATCTAGAGAACAGGCGGCTGTAGGGCAGAGGATGTGGGCAAAGAGGTAGAGATGAGGCTTCTCCTCACTTTTCCATGTCTCTGTGATCAATCTCACATCTTCCTCCTTTGGCTTTAGTCACCCTCCATTTGCTACAGACCCCCCAATTTATATCTTCAGCCTAGACTTGCTCTTGAACTTTAGACCTATATATCCAACTCTCCATGGACATCTCCACACGTCTGGCACCTCAAATTTATGATTTTCAACCCTGAGGAAGTACCTTCTCCTGTGTTCACTGTCTTGGTAAATGGTATTACCATCCACTTAGTTGCTTGTGCTAGAAATTTAGGTTTTATCCTTGTTACTTCTTTTTTTTTTTTAACTACTGTTCTCCCTCAATCCAATCAATTCCCAGGGACTAATAAGTATACCCCCTAAACGCATCTTTAACCCATTTGTTTCCCTCTATCTCCAATACCATCACCAAGCTGCCATTATTTGGACGTGATGGTTGGGGCTCTGGAGTAAAATATGGTCCCATCATATTCCTATTTAAAACCTTCAATGGAAATACACCATTCTTAGGATAAGCTCTGAAGACTGATTGATTCTACTCCTGTCCCACCATCTCCAGCCCCATCTGGAATCTCCTTATTCTCTTTGGTCCAGTCACACTATCCTTCTCTATGTTGCTCTAACAGCCTAGCCTCCTGCCCACCCTTAGGGTTCTTGCACTTTCTGTATCCTCCATCTGGAAAGCTCTTCTCTCATCTACCATCCCCCATCTCTAGGCTAACTGCTATTCATTCTTCAGCTCTCACTTTAAATGCCATTTCCATGGGGAAGTTTTTCTTGACAATTTCCCCTCTAGATTAGGCTAGATTCTCTATTCTTATAATACCACTTAAATTTTCTTTGTAGCATTATCACATTTACACTTAATTAATAATTAATCATGTAATTATTTGTTTAATGTCTGTTTCTCCTGCTGAAATATGCCATTCCATAAGGACAAGATCAGGCATGTTTGGTTCACTACAGTATCCTCAATGTCTAATAAATTTTTTTTGAAGGGAAAAAAAGATGAAAGGGAGGGAGCAGTTAAATAAGATAAGGTCTGGAAAGTGTCCACTGGATTTAGCAACTAAGAGGTCATGGGTGACCTTGGAGAAGGCAGTTTTGGTGGGGTGGTTTTGGTAGATGGCAAATTGAAGTCGGTTCGAGGAGTGAAAAGGAGGTGAGAAAGTGGAGGCAGTGTAACTGTAAACTAATTTCAAGAATCTTATTCATGGGAAAAATAAAAACAATATGACAATTGATAAATGGAAGATGTAGGATCAAGGGATGTTTTATTAATACTTTTCAAGATAAGAGAGAACTGAGCTTCTTTCTATGGCTAAAAAGAAAGCAGTAAAAGAGAAGATGTACAGACTAATTGAGAGATTAAGAATATAGGAAAAAGATATAATTTATCTTTATAATGGAAGAAGGTTGTAGCACAAGCTGGGATCCAGAGCATAAGATATGTTTTGTAAAAGTTAAAAGTTACCTCTTTTAACTTTTAGAAGAAAGGAAGTAAAGGCTGGGGTACATATGGATTAAATAGAGGTGTGGGACGCAGAAGATAATGTGGTTTCTGCTTGAGTCTGGACGTCCCTCCAGTTGAAGGAGGCACTCAGAGAAAGGGGGCGCTGGGGAGAGAACACAAGGAGAGCGGTACAAGCTTAGAATCGCTGTTTGAGGGGAATGGGAGAGGAAGCTGACCAGGACCAAGTCAAAAGATTGCTGAACCTTGCCAAGGGAGATGTGTGGTGCCAACCATCCAATCATTGTGTAATCTTCTCCAGAAATGCTCAGTGACGTCACTGAAGGAGTGAGATGTGTGGATTCTTCCAAGTCTGAGAGTTTGCAGGGAAAGAGCAGTTAGGAAGTTGGGAATAGAGGTTGGGAAGTATTTGAATTATTGAGCCACTGGGTCTAAGTTGGATAAAGAAGGAAATGAAGACACAAGGTGGTGACATACTGAGTAAAATCAGTGACACAGGGGTTGCATAAAAAGAAACGAAATTGAATTATTTGTAGTGAGGTGGATGGACCTAGAGACTGTCATACAGAGTGAAGTAAGTCAGAAAGAGGAAAACAAATACCGTATGCTAACACATATATATGGAATCTAAAAAAAAAGGTTCTGAAGAACCTAAGGGCAGGACAGGAATAAAGACACAGGCGTAGCGAGGACACAGAGAGGGGGAAGGGGAAGCTGGGACGAAGTGAGAGAGTGGCATGGACATATATACACTACCAAATGTAGTGGGAAGCAGCCACATAGCACAGGGAGATCAGCTCTGTGCTTTGTGACCACACGGAGGGGGTGGCATAGGGAGGGTGGGAGGGAGACAGCAGAGGGAGGAGATATGGGGATATATGTATATGTAGAACTGATTCACTTTGTTATAAAGCAGAAACTAACACACCATTGTAAAGCAATAAGATGTTTTTAAAAAAAACAATACTTCAAAAGAAAAGAAAGGAATAGAGAGGTTCTGAGAGCTAGGGGAACATAGGAGAGTGGAGAGAGAGATTGTTGTGATGGTGTAGAAGTGGAAGTTACCTGGGGTATAAGTAGATCCACATTGGCCACAGGGTTGGATATCATCAGAGGCACTTTCACATTTGCCCTATAAGCTGACAGCACCCTCACTTTCTTCTATTTTCACTTCTTGCTGGAAATCCCTTCGTCGCTCCCTGGGCCAGATCACTAAAAATATGGCAAAGGAGAAAGTAGTGATAGGGTTTATTCATTCATCTTTTGTCAGTTTAATTCCATTCACTTCAACAAATATTTAGTGTGTAAATGCCAGGTGCCAAGGCATTGCTGTGTGGTGAAGAGATTCAGTGTTTCCCTTTGAGGTATATCATTCTGTTAACTTTGTAGAGAGTGGATTTGGGGTGTGTGGGTGGGGATTTGGGAGAGAGACAAGACAAAGACTTCTAAGCAGCAACACTAGTGGCTTCACTATTTAATAGCTCTATGTCCCTGGGGTATTTATTTAACCTCTCTGAGTCTTAGTTTCTTCATCTGTATAATGGGAACATTAATAGTACCTAGCTTGTAAGTTTGTTGGGAAACTATTTATTTATAATGATGCCTTACAGATGCCACGGCTGGAGTAGGAAAGGTACAAAATGAAACTGGAACATCTTGCATAAAAGTGAGGAAGTGCTCACAAAAAAATGATGGGGGCCTATCAAAAGAGACATAAGAGCCAGACTGAAGGGGCTTCCACTGGTCAAATCTGGGATAATTTGGGCATCAAAAAGAAATAAGGAAGTAATGGATTCTACTCCACTGAATAAAATAAGAATCCGGGAGTCTATAATGATAAATAGATAAATAAGTAAGGAGAGAAAGCTCTTTTTTTAATGGTAATACGTCAATTAATAAATGTGTAAGGGATGAGGAAAATTTTAAAGACACCATTTTGCAACCATCATAGAAAAAATTAATTTAGGTAAAAGTCATCAAAGAATGCTAAATTTAGTGGAGGAAAGTTAATGAAGAACAGGATGTTCATATTATATAGACGTATCTCACTATAAATATTTATTACAACAGGGAAAATATTAGCAGTACAGTGGAGAAATAGACAACACTTTCACCAAGTGAACAAAATTAACATCACCCCAAAAACCATGATTTGCCACCAACGTGATACCATGGAAAGAGACACAACCTCACTTCTTGGTATGCCAGCCACAAATGCACAACCTAAATGTAGTCATCTGACACAGCACACAAACCCATACTGAGGGACATTGTATAAAATAACTGGTCTGCATTATTTAAAAGAAAGACCCAATAACCATTCCATATTAAAGGAGACTGAAGAGACATGACGACTGTGATTCATTGTCCTGGACTGGATTCTGTACTAGAAAAAAAATACTACAAAAGACCTTATTGGGGCAATAAGTGAAATCAGAATACGGTCTTTAGGTTAGATAAAAAGACTCTATCAATGTTAGATTTTCTCAGTTTTATAACTGTATATAGTTATGCAAGAAAATACACGCTGAAATGTAAATGGGTAAAGTAGCATGATATATACAACCAACTCTTAATTGTATAGGAAAAAAAATATGGAGTGGAAGAGAGGAAGAAAATGCTAAAGCAAATGTTGTGAAATTATAACAATTGGTGAATCCGGGGTTAGGGTGTAGAGGGGATCTGTACTTTTCTTGTAAATTCTCTGTAAGTTTGAAATTATTTAAAAATAAAGTTTAAAAAAATAAGTGTTAAAAAAATCCTGCCCTGCTCTCAATAAAAGTAAATTATCTCCTCTTCCTCCCCGCCCCCGCCGCCCCCACCAACCCCAAACACCAGTTGGGACATTCTTGCAGTATTTCAAGTAAGAGGTGATGGAGAACCTCATCTCAGGCATCAGGCGTTGGAAATAGGGATGGAGTAGAAAGGAAATGTTCAAGCTAATTGCACCAGAAATTCTGGCAATGATGTGGGGAGTGCTCCATGCCATGGAATGCCACATGCCACTAAATATATGACACATCACCTCAATTCATACAGCCCATGGCCAATTCTCACCATGCAAAATGAACTTTCTGTGGCATACTCTTCATGAGTGCCACGCATTCCATCCAAGTACGGTTGGCTTCTGTACCTTATGGTACCTCTTTAGGGCAGTAATGGAGATAAAAGGCTAGCTCGTTTTCACATCAACAGAGATCATCTTTTCCTTCTCTTAGGGAGAAAATGAGAGAAAGGAGGAGCAATGAGAATTGTTATGGGAACAACCTAGAATGGGCATTCCAGAAGACATCTCCTTTCTCTATTTCTGCAATCTTTTCCTGGCTGCCAGAATTTAGCCCCCAGTGGTTTGTGCCTAAGCCTGACTCTCTTTCCAGACTAGAAGAAGGTGAGGTAGCTCACCTCCTCTTTCAGATTTACCTTTAAAAGTCTAGTGGTTCAAGATCAACATAGTGACTCATTTGGGGCTGTAAAGCTGCAGCCAGCTCCAGCAGCATGCATGTGTGAGACTGGATGGAGAGCTGTCAAATGGATTATGCCATCTCAACAAAGCATTGATTCGTTGATTAAAGTTTGTTTCAGCAAATAAAGTGAGCTTTATTGGAGACAGTATTACTTAAAGCCTCCAGTATTTCCTGTCTGCTGACAGAATAAAGCCCAAAATGGCTTTCTATGATCTTGAATTATTCCACCTTGCCAAATTCTCCATACACTAATACTTGAATCCCACTGGGCAACTCATCAGGCCACCGATTTCCTATTTCCCTCTCCTGTGGCTTTGTTTGTTCTATTACCTAAGTTAGGAATGTCTTGGGCCACCATGGGACCAAGTTCAAGAGTCAACTTACATGCCAGCTTCTGGAAGCCCTCTGTGAGACTGCCAAGCAGAATGATAATAACTTATTTCTCCCTTTGGTCTTTATGAAGTATTTCCCCCATATATATACGAATATAGAGTCGTCCCTCAGTATCCATGGGGGATTGGTTCCAGGACCCTCATGGATACCAAAATCCGAGGATGCTCAAGTCCCTTATATAAAATGGCGTAGTATTTGCATATAACCTGAGCACATCCTCCCTTATATTGATACTTTAAATCATTTCTAGATTATATATAACACCTAATACAATGTAAACGCTATGTAAATAGTCGCCATGCACAGCAAATTCAAGTTTTGCTTTTTGGAACTTTCTGGAAATTTTTTTCCACAAATATTTTCCATCTGTAGTTGGTTGAATTTTCAGATGTGGAAACTGCAGATAAGGAGGGCTGACTGTACTGTCACAAAATTTAACATAAATATGACGTTTATTAAATTCCCTTTCAGTCCTTTCTTCTATGCTTATGTCTTCAAAAGACTTTAAGAAATAGAAATGGAAATATAGCAGGAGTGAGAAACTTATTGGATGTTTGTTAGAGTGAGTGGAATGAAGGAAAACACGAGATGAAAGATACTACAATTATCTGTGAGGCTTGGTGTAAATCATGTAAGCAAAATAAAGGATCTAACATTGATATATGCAAACCATTTTACTTTTAGAAACTTTGGCTCCTTTGTAGAGCATTAATTTTTATGTCATATTAGGTAGAGAAAATGCACTTTTGTATATAAAAACTTTATCATTAAATGATTTACCTTTTCTTTCAGAAACTGTTGTCTTTCCAACTCCATCTTTAGGCACAGACAAATGGTCAGCTGAGTGGCATCATTAATAGAAGCAGCTATTTTAGAAGCTCTACTTCTGGAAGTGGAGTAAAAAGGAGGCGTAACCCGGAGTTTAAGATACCCACTGATAATGAGGGTATTTGAGTGATGGTAATTGGCAAGGAGAAAGACTTAAAGATCTATCTGGAGACCAACCCTCACACTCCAGGCATGCTGCCAGATAAAGACTAAAAACAGCATGTAAGATGGCAAGAAAAATATGCTCTTGGTTTCTTCATTGCCATAAAAGCCACTGGAAAGAGCTTAAAGAGATATGCCATTCCTGAATGGTAACATGAGACTTCTTGTTCTATGACTTGTGTGAAAACTTCTGCCCTTCCAGACTGGAGACAAGGAATATCATTTTCAACAAAGTGCAACCCTTTGGTCTATCTACTCATCATCAAAAAAGGGTACAGTAAGTAAAGCTGCAGAATGATCATCCATTTACATTCAGTGCTGCTCTTGGAACCAGATCAGTAACTCAACAGTATTGCTTCTTTCTTTTAGACTAAGGTAATGGAACCTCTTTAATCTTCAGGATGACAATTTGATTTTTGCACACCACACAAGATTTGGTAGTACACGACAAGCTTACAGAATGTAGCCACAGCTTCTTGCTCTGGGAAATGTGGATCAATTTAATTATTAAAACCAGTTTGATGTTGGGGCCCTTGTGAGCAGAATCTTTAAGATGACCCGAGCCAATCCACACTCCATTATTTCACTGACACTTAACATGTTATTTGCAGCTGTCAAGCTGTATCTCCCCAAATCCAAGACAATGAGTAAATTACATCAGTTCAGTCAGTGAATAAGTCAGCGAAAATGGTTGCATGACTGAACCGACAAGTCATTTGACACATTGTAAACTGAAACATTGAAGGAAATTGGAAGAACTGAGATTGTGTTGTCCCGAGTCACTTAAAATCTCTGAGTGTGTTTCGTTTTCTGTGCAATGGGTGTATTAATACTTTGACCAAGTAGCTGACATGTAGCAGACCCTTGATAAATGGTTGCTATAATTATTATTATTATGAAAAGTTCGAGTTACTTTGAAGAAATTAAGCAATTAGTTACTGGTTGATGTAGATTTTAAAAAAAGAACTTCTATCTAGTACTGTTTTATTAATCAATTAGGTATAATGGCAAAAGGCAGTTTAAAGCTGGATTAACCCAAGTTGTCAAGCAGCTTAAATAGCAAGCCAGCCATTTATTTTAGTTTATTATTTATCTGCCTTCATGGTTAATAACCAAGCCCCTTAGTTTCAGCTGTTTTATGGAATATTCTTTTAGTAAATAGCTGATCTAACTGGTATTTTGTTAATAGGAAAAACCGAGTAAGAGAATAATAGTGATTGCTTGAGGAAGGAGGAAGCTGTTGCTTCTAGTTCAACATTTTATGAAATGGACTGCAAATAGAATAAAAGCAGTATTCTCATTTGGTGGGATCCCTGATACATTAAGAATACCAGCAGTATACAGGCTGTAAGCAAAAAGGCAATAAATATGTCAATAGAAACTTTTAAAAAGTTTTTTTGCAAGCCAAGAAAATTGTCCTTTAACTTGGAGATTATATGTGTACTAATGTACTTGTCTTCCTGACCTTCTGATCTTGATTAGGTTTTCAATGCTATTGGCATCTCTAACGTTGCAATTTGGGGGAGATTCTGGGTTGCAGTCGTGCTGCCAAAGGGTCATTCTTCCTAGTAATATGGAAGCTAGTGGTCCCTGGGAGAGAAGAAAAAACAATCAGGTCTTGAAAGCTGAAACACTGAAGTCAAGGGTGAGTTCTTGGCGGAAGCCTAGCTCATCTTTCTCAGTGTTTGTCATTGTTGCGATGAAGAACAAAATGGTGGGGTTCACACCTACAGCCATGAAGTGGGAACCAAAATAACAAAGGAACACAACCACTGAAGTTGCAGACTGTCATACATCTGGGGACTGTTTTGGAGAGCATGTTGGTTGTTGTTTTTTTTTTTTTGTTTTTTGTTTTTAATGTTTATGGCAGCTTTATTCATAATGGTCCAAAACTGAAAACAACCCAAATACTCATCAGATAGTGAATGAATGAACAAATTTTGATATATTCATACTATGAAAAACTACTCAGCAAGAAAAAGGAACCAACTACTCAACATGCAACAACATGGGTGAATCTTCTAAAACACATTATGTTGAATGAAAGAAGGCAGTTACAAAAAGCTACATACTGTTTGATTTCATTTATGTGATACTCTAGAAAAGACAAAACTAATGACAGATGATCAGTCACCAAGAGCCAGAGGTAGGTTGAAAGTATTGACTTTAAAGTAACACAGAGAATCTGCGGGTTTGATGGAAATGTTCTGTATCATGATCGTGGTCATGGTTATATGACTATAAACATTTGTCAAAACTCATAGACTTATATACTTAAAACTGGTGAATTATATGTATGTAAATTATATCCCAGTAAAGCTGTTTTTGTTTTGTTTTGTTTTGCGGTACGCAGGCCTCTCACTGTTGTGGCTTCTCCCTTCGCAGAGCAAAGGCTTCGGACGTGCAGGCCCAGCGGCCACGGCTCACGGGCCTAGCCTCTCCGCGGCATGTGGGATCTTCCCAGACCGGGGCACGAACCCATGTCCCCTGCATCGGCAGGCGGACTCTCAACCACTGCACCACCAGGGAAGCCCAAAGCTGGTTTTTATTTAAGTGATTAAAAAAGGTATAGCCAACGGGTGGTTGTGCCAATATTCAAATTTATTTCTCTACTTTTATGGCTGGGGTGAGAGCGTCAGATAAAAAAAATAATTGAAAGTTGGGGATCAGAAGAAACCTTTGCTGGATAGATAACTGACCTTTGTAAAGAGGGAGTCGTCAAAGGAGAGTGAAGAGGACTCTGAATGTCCTTTTTTTTTTTTTTTTTAACATTATTGGAGTATAATTGCTTTACAATGGTGTGTTAGTTTCTGCTGTGTAACAAAGAGCATCAGCTATACGTATCCACGTATCCCCATATCTCCTCCCTCTTGCGTCTCCCTCCCACCCTCCCTATCCCTCCCCTCTAGGTGGTCACAAAGCACCGAGCTGATCTCCCTGTGCGATGCAGCTGCTTCCCACTAGCTATCTATTTTACATTTGGTAGTGTATATGTGTCCATGCCACTCTCTCACTTCGTGGCAGTTTACCCTTCCCCCAGCACGTTGTTTTTTCATTTACCACACAGTTGAGTCACATGTTAAGGGATGTGGGTCCCATTAAAAAGAAGCATGCTGCTTATTTTGAAGCAAAATATTATCAAATGACTATGCTTCAAAACATTTCTTAATTTCAATTTGAAGTGAAGTCATTTGAGTTAGAAGCATATGCCTTTGCTAACTTGTTAGAAAGAAAGAAAGAAAGAGAAAGGAAAAGAAAAAGAAAAAAAGATAACTTGATTTTTTGCATTCACTGCTTACAAAACTGTTGATTCAAGATGTGATGGAAAGTTTAAGTCCTGACAGTAAGGCTTATTTCCTGTGGTCCAAAGGGACCTACACTCATCATCACTAGTGAGTTTTCACTTCATAATGCCAAAGGTAAACTTGAATAATTGTTACATTTAGTCCAAAGGAAGATTGTGACTAGCTTGTGAATTGTATCTGTAATTTAAACCTCAATAAAAACCTCCACAACTTAATGGTAAATAAGTAAAAAGTAGAGAATACATGTTAATGTGTATCACTCTTTGTTAGAGTCTATTAAATATCTGAAAAATATTATTTGAGGAGCACCTATCTCTATCCATGCACAATTCAACTTCATGGACTATACATGCACTACACTTTCATCTACTAGACTTTGGGCTTTAGGGGACAGTTTCCTCATTGATTTTCCCCAACTTGGAGGTAAAGTTTGGAATATTTTCTTAACATTTTATCATCTTACTTCTCCTAATGGCTAATACATCCACATGGTAAGAAACTCAAACAATATGAAAGGAATACCATGAAGATAAGACTTCCTTCCATTCTCAACCCCAGTGAAATTTTCTCTCCCTGACAGTTATTGTGAGCATTTAAAATATACCATTCTAAATGTATTCTCTGCATATAGACATGTGTATTTCTATAGCTCTTTTTTCTTTTTTTTTAAACATCTTTATTTGAGTATAACTGTTTTACAATAGTGTGTTAGTTTCTCCTTTACAACAAAGTGAATCAGTTATACATATACATATGTTCCCATAACTCTTCCCTCTTGTGTCACCCTCCCTCCCTCCCACCCTCCCTATCCCACCCCTCTAGGTGGTCACAAAGCACAGAGGTGAACTCCCTGTGCTATGCTGCAGCTTCCCACTAGCTATCTAATTTACATTTGGTAGTGTATATATGTCCCTGCCACTCTCTCACATCGTCACAGCTTACCCTTCCCCCTCCCCTTATCCTCAAGTCCATGCTCTAGTAGGTCTGTGTTTTATTCCCATCCTACCACTAATCTCTTCATGACATTTTTTTTTTTTTTAGATTCCATATATATGTGTTAGCATACGGTATTTGTTTTTATCCTTCTGACTTACTTCACTCTGTATTATGACAGACTCCAGGTCTATCCACCTCATTACAAATAACTCAGTTTCATTTCTTTTTATGGCTGAGTAATATTACATTGTATATATGTGCCACATCTTCCTTATCCATTCATCTGTTGATGGACACTTAGGTTGCTTCCATGTCCTGGCTATCATAAATAGAGCTGCAATAAACATTTTGGTACATGACTCTTTTTGAATTATGGTTTTCTCAGGGTATATGCCCAGTAGTGGGATTGCTGGGTCATATGGTAGTTCTATTTGTAGTTTTTTAAGGAACCTCCATACTGTTCTCCATAGTGGCTGTATCATTTTACATTCCCACCAACAGTGCAAGAGTGTTCCCTTTTCTCCACATCCTCTCCAGCATTTATTGTTTCTAGAGTTTTTGATGATGGCCAATCTGACTGGTGTGAGATGATATCTCATTGTAGTTTTGATTTGCATTTCTCTAATGATTAATGATGTTGAGCATTCTTTCATGTGTTTGTTGGCAATCTGTATATCTTCTTTGGAGAAATGTCTATTTAGTTCTTCTGCCCATTTTTGGATTGGGTTGTTTGTTTTTTTTGTTATTGAGCTGCATGAGTTGCTTATAAATTTTGGATATTAATCCTTTGTCAGTTGCTTCATTTGCAAATATTTTCTCCCATTCTGAGGGTTATCTTTTGGTCTTGTTTATGGTATCCTTTGCTGTGCAAAAGCTTTTAAGTTTCATTAGATCCCATTTGTTTATTTTTGTTTTTATTTCCATTTCTCTAGGAGATGGGTCAAAAAGGATCTTGCTGTGATTGATGTCATAGAGTGTTCTGCCTATGTTTTCCTCTAAGAGTTTGATAGTGTCTGGCCTTACATTTAGGTCTTTAACCCATTTTGAGTTTATTTTTTTGTATGGTGTTAGGGAGTGTTCTAATTTCATACTTTTACAGGTAGCTGTCCAGTTTTCCAAGCACCACTTATTGAAGAGGCTGTCTTTTCTCCACTGTGTTTCCTTCCCTCCTTTATCAAAGATAAGGTGACCATATGTGTGTGGGTTTATCTCTGGGCTTTCTATCCTGTTCCATTGATCTATATTTCTGTTTTTGTGCCAGTACCATACTGTCTTGATTACTGTGGCCTTGTAGTATAGTCTGAAGTCTGATTCCTCCAGCTCCATTTTTCGTTCTCAAGATTGCTTTGGCTATTCGGGGTCTTTTGTGTTTCCATACAAATTGTGAAATTCTTTGTTCTAGTTCTGTAAAAATTGCCAGTGGTAATTTGATAGGGATTGCATTGAATCTGTAGATTGCTTTGGGTAATAGAGTCATTTTCACTATGTTGATTCTTCCAATCCAAGAACATGGTATATTTCTCCACCTATTTGTATCATCTTTAATTTCTTTCATCAGTGTCTTATAGTTTTCTGCATACAAGTCTTTTGTCTCCTTAGGTAGGTTTATTCCTAGATATTTTATTCATTTTGTTGCAATGGTAAATGGGAGTGTTTTCTTAATTTCATTCTCAGATTTTTCATCATTAGTGTATAAGAAGGCCAGAGATTTCTGGGCATTAATTTTGTATCCTGCTACTTTACCAAATTCATTGATTAGTTCTAGTAGTTTTCTGGTAGCATCCTTAGTATTCTCTATGTATAGTATCATGTCATCTGCAAACAGTGACAGCTTTACTTCTTCTTTTCCTATTTGGATTCCTTTTATTTCTTTTTCTTCTCTGATTGCTGTGGCTAGAACTTCCAAAACTAGGTTGAATAAGAGTGGTGAGAGTGGCCAACCTTGTCTTGTTCCTGATCTTAGTGGAAATGGTTTCAGTTTTTCACCATTGAGAACAATGCTGGCTGTGGGTTTGTCATATATGGCCTTTATTATATTGAGGAAAGTTCCCTCTATGCCTACTTTCTGCAGGGTTTTTATCATAAATGGGTGTTGAATTTTGTCAAAAGCTTTCTCTGCATCTATTGAGATGATCATATGGTTTTTCTCCTTCAGTTTGTTGATATGGTGTATCACGTTGATTGATTTGCATATATTGAAGAATCCTTGCATTCCTGGAATAAACCCCACTTGATCATGGTGTATGATCCTTTAATGTGCTGTTGGATTCTGTTTGCTAATATTTTGTTGAGGATTTTTGCATCTATGTTCATCAGTGATATTGGCCTGTAGTTTTCTTTCTTTGTGACGTCTTTGTCTGGTTTTGGTATCAGGGTGATGGTGGCCTCATAGAATGAGTTTGGGAGTGTTCCTCCCTCTGCTATCTTTTGGAAGAGTTTGAGAAGGATAGGTGTTAGCTCTTCTCTAAATGTTTGATAGAATTCGCCTGTGAAGCCATCTGGTCCTGGGCTTTTGTTTGTTGGAAGATTTTTAATCACAGTTTCAATTTCAGTGCTTGTGATTGGTCTGTTCATATTTTCTATTTCTTCCTGGTTCAGTCTTGGCAGGTTGTGCATTTCTAAGAATTTGTCCATTTCTTCCAGGTTGTCCATTTTATTGGCATAGAGTTGCTTGTAGTAATCTCTAATAATCTTTTGTATTTCTGCAGAGTCAGTCGTTACATCTCCTTTTTCATTTCTAATTCTATTGATTTGAGTCTTCTCCCTTTTTTTCTTGATGAGTCTGGTTAATTGTTTATCAATTTTATTTATCTTCTCAAAGAACCAGCTTTTCGTTTTATTGATCTTTGCTATTGTTTCCTTCATTTCTTTTTCATTTATTTCTGATCTGATCTTTATGATTTCTTTCCTTCTGCTAAATTTGGTTTTTTTTTGTTCTTCCTTCTCTAATTGCTTTAGGTGCAAAGTTAGGTTGTTTATTCGAGATGCTTCCTGTTTCTTAAGGTATGATTGTATTGGTATAAACTTCCCTCTTAGAACTGCTTTTGCTGTATCCCATAGGTTTTGGGTCGTTGTGTCTCCATTGTCATTTGTCTCTAAGTACTTTTTGATTTCCTCTTTGATTTCTTCAGTGATCACTTCATTATTAAGTAGTATATTGTTTAGCCTCCATGTGTTTGTATTTTTTACAGATCTTTTCCTGTAATTGATATCTAGTCTCATAGCGTTGTGGTCAGAAAAGATACTTGATACAATTTCAATTTTCTTAAATTTGCCAAGGCTAGATTTGTGACCCAAGATATGATCTATCCTGGAGAATGTTCCATGGGCACTTGAGAAAAATGTGTATTCTGTTGTTTTTGGATGGAATGTCCTATAAATATCAAGTAAATCCATCTTGTATAATGTATCATTTAAAGCTTGTGTTTCCTTATTTATTGTCATTTTGGATGATCTGTCCATTGGTGACAGTGGGGTGTTAAAGTCCCCTACTATGATTGTGTTACTGTCGATTTCCCCTTTTGTGGCTGTTAGTATTTGCCTTATGTATTGAGGTGCTCCTATGTTGGGTGCATAAATATTTACAATGGTTATATCTTCTTCATGGATCGATCCCTTGATCATTATGTAGTGTCCTTCTTTGTCTCTTGTAATAGTTTTTATTTTAAAGTCTATTTTGTCTGATATGAGAATTGCTACTCCAGCTTTTTTCTGATTTCCATTTGCATGGAATATCTTTTTCCATCCCCTCACTTTCAGCCTGTAAGTGTCCCTAGGTCTGAAGTGGGTCTCTTGTAGACAGCATATATATGGGTCCTGTTTTTGTATCCATTCAGCCAGTCTGTGTCTTTTGGTGGGAGCATTTAATCCATTTACATTTAAGGTAATTATAGATATGTGCGTTCCTATTACCATTTACTTAATTGTTTCGGGTTGTTCTTGTAGGTCCTTTCCTTCTCTTATGTTTCTTGCTTAGAGAAGTTCCTTTAGCATTTGCTGTAAAGCTGGTTTGGTGGTGCTGAACTCTCTCAGCTTTTGCTTGTCTGTAAAGGTTTTAATTTCTCCATCAAATCTGAATGAGATCCTTGTTGGGTAGAGTAATCTTGGTTGTAGGTTTTTTTCCTTCATCACTTTTTAATTTTTTTATTTTCTTGGTGCTAGGCGGGCCTCTCACTGTTGTGGCCTCTCCCATTGCGGAGCACAGGCTCTGGACGAGCAGGCCCAGCGGCCATGGCTCACGGGCCCAGCCGCTCCATGGCATGTGGGATCCTCCCAGACCGGGGCACGAACCCACGTCCCCTGCATCGGCAGGCGGACTCTCAACCACTGCGCCACCAGGGAAGCCCTCCTTCATCACTTTAAATATGTCGTGCCACTCCCTTCTGGCTTGTAGAGTTTCTGTTGAAAGATCAGATGTTAGCCTTATGGGGATTCCCTTGTGTGTTATTTGTTGTTTTTCCCTTGCTGCTTTTAATATGTTTTCTTTGTATTTAATTTTTGACAGTTTGATTATTATGTGTCTCGGCATGTTTATCCTTGGGTTTATCCTGTATGGGACTCTCTGTGCTTCCTGGACTTGATTGACTATTTCCTTTCCTATATTAGGGAAGTTTTCAACTATAATCTCTTCAAATATTTTCTCAGTCCCTTTCTTTTTCTCTTCTTCTTCTGGGACCCCTATGATGCGAATGTTGGTGCGTTTAATGTTGTCCCAGAGATCTCTGAGACTGTCCTCAGTTCTTTTCATTCTTTTTTCTTTCTTCTGCTCTGCAGTAGTTATTTCCACTATTTTATCTTCCAGGTCACTTATCCGTCCTTCTGCCTCAGTTATTCTGCTACTGATCCCATCTAGAGTATTTTTCATTTCATTTATTGTGTTGCTCGTCGTTACTTGCTTCCTCTTTATTTCTTCTAGGTCCTTGTTAACTGTTTCTTGCAATTTGTCTATTCTATTTCCAAGATTTTGAATCATCTTCACCATCATTATTCTGAATTCTCTTTCAGGTAGACTGGCTATTACCTCTTCATTTGTTAGGTCTGGTGTGTTTTTATCTTGCTCCTTCATCTGCTGTGTGTTTTTCTGTCTTCTCATTTTGCTTGTCTTACTGTGTTTGGGGTCTCCCTTTTGCGGGCTGCAGGTTCGTAGTTCTATCTATTTTTGGTGGCTGTCCCCAGTGGCTGAGGTTGGTTCAGTTGGTTGAGCAGGTTTCCTGGTTGGGGGGACCAGTGCCCCTGTTCTGGTGGATGAGGCTGGATCCCATCTCCCTGGTGGGCAGGTCCACGTCTGGTGGCGTGTATGGGGATGTCGGTAGCCTTACTATGATTCTAGGCAGCCTCTCTGCTAATGGATGGGGCTGTAGACCTGTCTCGCTCTTTGTTGGGTATAGGGTGTCCAGCACTGTTTGTTGCTGGTCCTTGAGTGAGGCTGGGTCTTGGTGATGAGATGGAGATCTCTGGGAGATTTTCGCCATTTGATATTACGTGGAGCTGAGAGGTCTCTTGTGGACCAGTGTCCTGAGGTTAGTTCTCCCACCTCAGAGACACAGCCTTGACAACTGGCTGAAGTGCCAAGAGCCTTTAATCCACACGGCTCAAAACAAAAGGGAGAAAAAAATAGAAAGGCAAGAAAGGAAGGAAGGAAGGAGGAAGGGAGGGAAGGAAGGAAGAAAGGAAGGGAGGGAGGAAGAAAGGAAGGGAGGAAGGAAGGAGGGAATAAAGAAAGGAAGGGAGGGAGGAAGAAAGGAAGGGAGGAAGGAAGGAGGGAATAAAGGAATGAAGGGAGGAAGGAAGGAAGGAGGGAAATAGGAAAGAAAGGAGGGAAGAAAGGAAGAAAGAAAGGGGAGAAGACAAAATAAAGTAGGGTAAAATACAGTTATTAAAATAAAAAAATAATTATTAAGAAGAAAAATTTCTATTAAAGAAAAAAAAGAAAAAAAAAAAAAGAAAGAGTCGGTCTAACCCCAGGACAAATGGTGAAAACAAAGCTACACAGACAAAATCTCACACAGCAGCACCCACATACACACTCACAAAAAGAAAAAAGGGGAAAATAATATTATATCTTGCTCCCAAAGTCCACCTCCTCAACCTGGGATATTTCGCTGTCTATTCAGGTTTTCCACAGATGCAGGGCACTTCAAGCTGACTGTGGAGCTTTAACCCGCTGTTTCCTTGGCTGGGGCTCAGCCCTGGACCTGGCCCCGCCTCTGCGCGCAGGTCGTCCGAGGGCGTCTGCCCTTTGCTCTGACAGGGCGGGGTCAAAGGAGCAGCGTTAACGGAGTAGCTGATTCGTGGTCTCTGGCTCACTCAGGCGGGGTGGGCGGGGCACGGATGTGGGGCGAGTCCGCGGCGGCAGAGGCCGGCGTGACGTGACGCTGCACCGGCCCAAGGTGCACTGCGCGTTTTCCCGGGGAAGCAATCCCAGGATCCCGGGACTCTGGCGGTGGCGGGCTGCACAGGCTCCCGGGAGGGCCAGTGTGGAGAGTGACCTGTGCTCGCACATAGGCCTCTTGGTGGCGGCAGTAGCAACCCTAGCGTCCCACACCCGTCTCTGTTGTCCGTGCCGACAGCCGCGGCTCGTGCCCGTTTCTGGAGCTTCTTTATGTGGTGCCCTTAATTCCCTTTCCTCGCGCCTCAGGAAGCGAAGAGGTAAGAAAAAGTCTCTTGTCTCTTTGGCAGCTCCGCACCCGTTTCTGGAGCTCCTTTAAGCGGCGCGCTTAAACCCCTCTACCTCAGCAGGAGGTAGAGGGAAGAAAAGGTCTCTTGCGTCTTCGGCAGCTCCAGACTTCAACCGGACTCCCTCCCGGCTAGCTGTGGTGCACTAACCCCTTCAGGCTGTTTTCACTCTGCCAACTCCAGACCTTTCCCTGGGATCCGCCCGAGGCTCAGTTCCCAGCGCCGCCCGCCCCGGCGGCTGAGCAGACAAGCCTCTCGGGCTGGTGAGTGCTGGTCGGCACCGATCCTCCGTTCGGGAATCTCACCGCTTTGCCCTCCGCACCCTGTTGCTGCGCTTTCCTCCGCGGCTCCGGAGCTTCCCCCTCCGCCACCCGCAGTCTCCGCCCGCGAAGGGGCTTCTAGTTTGTGGGAACCTTTTCTCCTTCACGGCTCCCTCCCACTGGTGCAGGTCCCGTCCCTATTCTTTTGTCTCTGTTTATTCTTTTTTCTTTTGCCCTACCCAGGTACGTGGGGGAGTTTCTTGCCTTGTGGGAGGTCTGAGGTCTTCTGCCAGCGTTCGGTGGGTGTTCTATAGGAGAAGTTCCACGTGTAGATGTATTTCTGATGTATCTGTGAGGAGGAAGGTGATCCCCGCGTCTTACTCTTCCGCCATCTTTTTTTTCCTTTTCCTTTGTGTTTTGTCTAGTTTCACTTGCTCGTAGGGGGCCGTGGGCTGAGGCCTTGCTCCGACACCTCAAACCAGAGCTCCCAGCGCTGCGCACAACACCGCAATCTCTTTTTTCTTATTAACATGATAGCATATTTGGGTCATAACAAGAAACAAAGTGCATGCTCAAATTTAGAAAATAAGAGGATAGTTTCTTTACAAAGAAATTCTCACCAAATATACAGGTTATAATATAAGGGAACCACAAGGAGACAGCTCAGTAACCCAGGACGGTAACAGTGGAGCTGTTACATTCCCTAGGCTCAAAGAAAGGAGGGAAGTGAGTGGTTTCCCGAACTTGGATGGAAGAAATCAGGTAAGGGAAGGAGCAGTGACTTAGCTAGCCCAAGGCAAGGAGGAAATGAATACTCGGACCTCATTTTCTTCCCTTTGGTCCCATGTTGGGGTTCTCCATTGGCCAAATGCAAAGCAGCCAGAGGACAGAGGAGCCCAGTGATGTAATCCTAGAGGTAAGTCTCCCAGGACAAGGAGCAGAGCAAGGAAGAGTAAAGAGTGGGTCAGGATGAGCAACTGGAAGAAATCTGCCATTCACTCTCCTGTTCCTTGCTTTTTTTTTTTTTTTTTTTTTTGTGGTACGCGGGCCTCTCACTGTCGTGGCCCCTCCCGTTGCGGAGCACAGGCTCCGGACGCGCAGGCTCAGCGGCCATGGCTCACGGGCCCAGCCGCTCCGCGGCATGCGGGATCTTCCCAGACCGGGGCACGAACCCGTGTCCCCTGCATCCGCAGGTGGATTCTCAACCACTGCACCACCAGGGAAGCCCCCTGTTCCTTGCTTTTTACAGTGAACAATATATCAGGGAGATCATTCCACTTATCAGTACCTACAGATCTCTCCCCTTATTCTGAAGGAGGCAATCATTGCATGGATGAAGTGTAGTTTATTTAATTACTCTTCTATTGCTAAACATTTAGATTGATTTCCTATCTTTCGTAAGCACCAACAAAGCAACAAATATGCTTGTACATATGGCTTCATGCACATGTATGCTATATCTGTTACATCAATTCCTAAAATGGGAGTGCTTCCTCATTAATTTAGGGGGTCAAAGTGGATCTGGGGTGCTTATTTCTCCAAACAGAAAGAAAATAAAATTACTCTCACATTTGGGCATAAAGTTGTCAAAATTTGTTGTGAGTCCTTACTGCTCCCAAATCTAAATTCCTTCTTCACTAAAAATCCAAATTCTTTTTAGTCTGTAGAATTGTAGAATAGTGTAGAAGTTAAAAACATGTACTCAGGAGCTGGTGAGCCTGTGTTGGAATCCTGGCTCTTATGTACGACCTTGGGCAAGTTTTATAACCTCTCTATGATTCAGTTTCCTTATCTATAAAATGAGGATGCAGATAATATAATACTAGCAGCTACTTCAAAGAGCTTTGGGGAGGCTGAAATGAATTGCTATATGTAGACTGCTTAGACCAATACATAGCACTATATCAAGGTTTTGCTCTTATTATTTTGTAATCAATAACCTTTTAAAACTGCCTCAACATTATTTTTGTTGTTAATCTTCTCTTTTTCCTCACTCACATCTCACAAATATCTGCCTTTCAGATCTTACTTCTCTCTGTGTGCATCTATTTGTTTTACTTCTTTCAAGGTTGTTTCAAACTTATGTCTTCTAAGCAACCATTTCAAACTGGCCCTAACCTTTCAGGTTGGTACATATATATCAATGACATATCTATTCAGGACTTTAAAAAATGTTGTGTTTATTGATATACTATATTATACTGTAATATATATTGATGGACCAAACATGAGAACCACTATTCTGGTTAGTGGTTTTGGGTCTACTCTGGATTATACCAATGGCCAACCCAGCTTGATGTTATTCTCTGCAGTAGTAATAAATTATGCTTGTTTGAAAAGCATACCTCCCAAAGTCCTTTGTTTTTTTTTAATTAATATATTTTGGCTTTATTGAATCTGCTAATTTATCTAAATTTTTCTTCGAACTATTATATTTTCAGCCTTTACCACAACTTAGGGTAATGATTCATATAAAATTTCTATTTCCTCTTATTTATCCCCAAACTGAATTTGTCCAAAATTTAAGCAGTACCTCCTTATTCTCAAATTATAATTTTGATTAAAGTTCTTGTTTACTCTACCAAGGCTGCATGATTTTCCAAAGTTTCATTGTCTACTCTCTGCAAACAATAATTTCCAGATTTATCTTAATACTGGGACAGAATAAAACTCAGATGGGCAGATAAAATATAGTTTTCTTATTTTGGCTCTCTTCATACTAATTTGAAGCATATTCTGGTTAGTTTTTAATTTGACCCATTAATTTTAAAGTACCTTTAGATAGCTCTTAATCTCTGGAAAAAATACTCAGCATCTCAAGAATTTCAGTATCCCATCCTTCTGTCAATTTCCTCTCCAAGATGGTGTCTCAGTTTTAGGGAAGAGACATTCTTGAACTTGGGTAGGAGAGAAGAACTCTTTGATTCCATTGATTTTTGGAGTAATGTTACTTGTCTCTCTAGACTGCTACTCACCATGAACTTTTGTGGCTAAAGTCTGTAGCTGGTATAACACATAGTCTGGGGTATCTCTAATTTGCTTGGGTCCAGAGGTGCTTTCTGGCTTACTTGGTCTTCTGTCAACTCTTGCTGACCCACCTCAGGCACTGCCATGCACTATATCTAGGGCCAGATGGTCAGCCTTTGTTGTAGAGTCACACCATCTTTTCCAGGATGTACCCTAGGAAGGCTCACTGTATTCATACCACTCTGGAACTGAGGGAGGCTCAGGACTGCAAACAAAACCATCTGGCTGCCTAACCACACCATTCTGCACTCAAAATTATTATCCCATGTTGGCATAGAACCATTCTCCTCTTGGTGTTTTCCTCAATTTATCTGTAGAATATACCCGAAGACATCTTTCTCCAAAGGAATCACCTTCAAGTTGGGGGGTGGAGCGCAGAGAAAGTGAACATTGTGGTATCTTCCTTTTCTGACTCCCCCTCCCTCTCCATCTTCCTCATTTCTCCCTAATGCTCTTTTAGGGTTGCCCCCTTTCACTCTGTGTTATCTCCCTTCTACCAGAAATCCTAACAAGCAGAAGGAATGCCCTCTAGGAAAAACTCAAAGAACAACTTGAGCAGATCCTGTAGGCTTGGTCCTAAAATCTTAAGGAAGAAGAAAGAATAACTTAGACATTCTTTCAAGACAATGGCTTGTTTATAAACCATTGTAAGACAGTTATATTTATATTTTGATATGATATTTTAATGATACAAAATTACATTTGAAATGTCAGAATCTGAACATTTTGGGTCCTTTTGTAATAATCCTAATTCTCTTGTACAACCATGTGACTTCCTCCCTTTCTCCACACCAGAAGTGTCCTTAGGCCAACCAGGGAGGAGATTATGAACTTAGAAAGACAAAAGAAAAAGCAGACTATTTCAGAATATTACCTTCCATGTACTTATCCAATGAATTGATCTATTAAGCAACATTTACATTTCTTCTAGATTTTCATACAAATGGAATCATACAGTATGCATTCTTTCATTTCTGGCTTCTTTGCTTAGCAATATGTTTTTTTTGTTTGTTTTTTGTGTGTGTGTGGTACATAGGCCTCTCACTGTCGCAGCCTCTCCCGTTGCGGAGCACAGGCTCCGGACGCGCAGGCTCAGCGGCCATGGCTCACGGGCCCAGCCACTCTGCGGCATGTGGGATCTTCCCGGACCAGGGCACGAACCCGTGTTCCCTGCATTGTCAGGCGGATTCTCAACCACTGCGCCACCAGGGAAGCCCAGCAATATGTTTTTGAGATTTATCCATGTTATTGGTTGTATGGGTAGCTTGTTTCTTTTTATTGCTGAGTAGTATTCATTGAATAGATATACCACAATTTGTTTGCCCATTTAGCTTTGATGGAAATTTGAATGTTTCCAGTTTGGAGCTAATAAGAATAAAGTTGCAATGAACATTTGTGTACAAGACTTTTTGTGGACATCTGGCCCTAATTTTAAGTCCAGAGCAGGAGCATGTAAACAATCATGTGAAACAGACTTCAGTTCAACATCATAATATGCCTTGGTGTAATTTTTTTTTTTTGGGTGGGGGTACACGGGCCTCTCACTGTTGTGGCCTCTTCCATTGTGGAGCACAGGCTCTGGACGCACAGGCTCAGCGGCCATGGCTCATGGGCCCAGCCACTCCGCAGCATGTGGGATCTTCCCGGACCGGGGCATGAACCCATGGCCCCTGCCTCGGCAGGCGGACTCTCAACCACTGCGCCACCAGGGAAGCCCCTTTGTGTAATTTTTTATGTGTTTACACCTTTCATCAACATTGGGACATTTTCAGCCAAGTATTTCTTCTGCTTCTCCACTTTTTCCTTTTCAAGATCTTCAATTACCCATATGTTAGACTTTTAAATTGTATGATAGGTTATTGAAGCTCTGTTTAATTTTCACCATATTTTCCTCTGTGCTTTAGTATGAATAATGTCTATTCTTTCTTTCAAGTTTACTGATGTTTTCTTCTAGAGTGTGTAATCCACTATTAAGTTCATGAAGTGAATTTTTCATTTATTTCATTTCTCAGCTCTAGAAGTTTTCTACTAATTAAAAATATTTTATCCTCTTATTATGTTCATGTTTTCTTTTAAATCCTTGAACATATGTAGAATAGCTGTTTTTAGGTCATTTTGCTTATTCCTTCTTCTCTGTCACATCTGGATTGTTTTTACAGAATTCATGATCTCCTTATTTTGTGACATATTTTTTCTACTTCTTTGCATGTCTAGTTTTTCTTTGACTATTGGATGCTAGATATTGCAACTGTTATACTGTTGAACATCTGAACTTTGTTGTTTTTCTTTAAAGAATGATGAGTTTATTTTGGCAAGTCGTTATTTGTAGGCCAGCTTGAGCCTCTTGAGTCTTGCTTTTAAGCTTTGTTAGGGTAGCTCAAGAGTATCCCTTTCTTTAGGGCCAATTTAACCCTACTGCTAAGAAACGATCCTTTTGGAGTCTCTAATGAATGTCCTGGATGTTCAAAAAGGCCTCTCCATTCTGACTGTTTAGAACTCAATTGTCTCCTAATCCTTTGAGAGTTCTGGGAATTGTTCAGTTTATAGCTTTCTGGTATTCTTAATTTGTTATATACCTCGCCTTGAGAATTCAAATCTTTTAAATAAGAACAGATTGGTATTTACCCAAAGATGGAAGAGGATTTCTATGCAGATTTTTAGGACTCTATTCTGTTAGTTTAGTGAAACACATTAATAGATTTTCAAATGTTAAATCATGCTTGCAGGGCTTCCCTGGTGGCACAGCGGTTGAGAGTCCGCCTGCCGATGCAGGGGACAAGGGTTCATGCCCGGGTCCGGGAGGATCCCACATGCCACAGAGCAGCTGGGCCCGTGAGCCATGGCCACTGAGCCTGCACGTCCGGAGCCTGTGGTCCGCAGCGGGAGAGGCCACAACAGTAAGAGGCCCGCGTACCGCAAAAAACAAAAAAACACAAAAAACTCATGCTTGCATTTTGGGATAAACTAGTTTATATTGTTCATTTCTCCCCAGCATTTAGTATGCTACAGTTTTATTTAGATTTTTTCCATCTATGTTAAACAGTAAGACAGACATATATTTCCCATATCATACTCTCCTTGTCTACTTCTGGTACTAAAGTAATATTAGACTTATAAAATAAGTTGGGATACTTTTTCTCTTTTTTTATTATGGGTAGGAATGTGATTATGTCTTTATTTGGTAGAACTTTGTCTGAATTTGTTTTTTTGTGTAAGTAAATTTTAAATAGCTAGTTCAATTTCTTTAACTTTCAAGTTTATGACCTTTGATATACTTTTAAATTGAAGTATAATATATTTACAGGGAAAAGCATCAAGGTTAAGTATACAGCTCACAGCTACCACTTGAGTTTTATTTCCTTCTCAGTTGTGGCCCCTTGAATTTCCCTTACTTGTGAATTCAGCCATGTATTTGAAAAGATGTAATTTTTTTAAGTGGAAGGGTATTTATTAGCTATTACTTTGTAACAAAACAAAATCTCAGTAGCATTCAACAATAAACTTTTTTTCTCTGCCTCACATGTTTGTAAGTCTACTGGGCCTGCTCTGCCCCACGTGTCTTTCACACATGATCTCATGGCTCTGGCAATTTTGCAAGAGGTTTTTATAATATTACATCTCTCCAATTAGCAGTGTGGCATGTATCCTGTTTATTCAATTCTTGTTTAATGTTTGTCCATGAAATTGCCTTTGTGGGGGTCATATATCTTTTTGATCATATTATTTTTTCCATTTTTTATCATCACATCAATAAAATATATGTTATATTTTCCATGGAAAATATTGAACACTTTTAGTATGAAAACTGCATAAAGGTTACTACTGTCACTACTATATACACAGGAGTGTTGCTCGCAAACTCTGACATACACCAGAGTTACCAGAGAAGATGGTTAATTACAGATTTCTAGGCCCCATCACAGAGCTATTGAGTCAGAATCTTCACAGATTGGGCAGGAGAATCTATATTTTTAGCAAGCCTTCCAGATGGTTCTTCTAAGAGTAAATGTTTAAGAACCATTGAAACAGGTTGATCTTGGTCAACATTTGCATTAGCATAAATCTTTGATGTCTGTAATCTTACTATTCTATACTAATTTTATTTAAAGCAATGTTTTCTCTGAAGATTTATCAGGAAGATTGCTAAATAATAAGCCTTTTACAGAGGGCTTATAATATTGAATTTAAAATAAAAATAGTGTAGCTTTATTTCCACTTGATGACTTGTAAAATGCTTCAGAAAATGGAGTTCGGATACTATTCAGGTCCTCAGGGCATCTGGATAGATTTGATGCAATCATTATTCAGTACCTCAAGTCAATCTGGTTAGTGACGAACCACTTTTTCTTACAGAATTCTTGAATTTCACTCTGGCCAATCCTGCCTTGTGTTGGACTATAACAAGTCTGGTTAATGTGCTAATAATACTAGAGACCTCTTTCTGTCTTTTTCTGACAAATTGCTTAGCACAATAAGAGCAGTTCCCTTTAGACTGGCAGCAAGAAATAGTGCTTTCTGTTCCTCAGTCCAATGGTTCATTTGGCTTATTATTTTAAATTGGGCATAATAAGCTTCCCAGGATGATTTTCCTTCAGCGTTGACTGGTCTCTGCATTGGCCGATTACACAAATTGACCATATTGCCACTTATTTCTGGTTCTTGAAGCTAGAAACTTGATTCAGGATTCCACGATGGAAAGGAATATTGCAATCTTCTGGCTTAAAAGACTCTGCTTAAAAAAAAAAAAAAAAAAAAAAAAAAAGACTCTGCTTCATTGTTACCTGAAGAGAGATGTAAACAAAGTTGCCAGAAATTTTCTTCTCTTTCTCATGTTTTCTCCAGTGTTTATTATTCCTTTTATTAAAACAATACTTTGATAATCAATACTTCTCTGCCAATTGAATTTTTGATCTATATATTTCTCTGCTTTCTGAATTGTAAGTTTACTGATATAGCTTGCCTATTTGTTTTTTTTTTTTTTTTAAGCAGAGGTGCTTTGAGCAGGTGAGATTCCTTTTGCAAATCCTGGCTGATATCTGCCTTACTCTGAGATTTTTTGATTTATTCTAGGTCATTTTCTGTATTGTTAATTGATTTGAAGTAACTTGAGATTTCCTTAGCTTTTGAGACTCAATATCAGGCTTCGAGGTAACAAACTCAGAATACTGTTTACCCTGCTCATTCATATGTGCACATTTACCTATGTGGACTTCAGAATTAAAATATTGAGAGGGTTCAGTTGAAGGGAGGGCATTAATATGCATTTTCCTTCTCTCTGTCCCTTTCCTAAGAAGATTGTTCCGATTAAAAATTATAGAAAACTACATGCATGGCACATGCCTTTACTGAAGCAAATAATATATTCCTCGTAATAGGAACAGGTAATGATATAAACAGCAGGCTTCTCTTGGATGTCTTCTGGTCCAGCTTCCATGGTGTTTAGGACCCTTTATTGTACTGCTCTTAAGTCATGTAAGATAACTTCTACTGAGTATGAAGAACCACTTCAGTGGTGGATTTCAAGTCATTTAATCATGCAGGTGCCAGCAATTACTTTTATACCTAGCTATTTATGACTCTGGTTATTAATAACTTCTGTAAAGTACACTCAAGCATGAGTATAGTTTTTCGGCTTTTGATTTCAGCTCTTAATTTCTAAAGGTGCCCCTTTAGAAATTAAATTTTTGGCATCTATTAGATAATTTCTTATAAAATGACTCACTTCTAATTACTCCAGAATTAAGCTATGGGAGAATATAACAGAAACCACTTGTTATTTGATTTGAGATTCTTGCCTCCCAAGGTAACCAGTAAACTTCTTTGGGGTGGGAGAAAAAGTAAGAAAGCAAAATATCTGGATTCACCCTGAAACCTGGCTTTTACGCAAGAGGACCTCATTATCTGATTATTTGTATCCAAGTTCTGAAGTTATCAGGCAGTTTAGGGAAAAGTGGTTGTTATTTAGAAATATCTATTTCTGAACTAATCACTTATATAATTAGTCCCCATCCAACTATCTTTCCTGGGTTAGTGGAACATTTATATTGGCCCATTGTGTCAATACCCTCATCACTGTCTCTATCAAATATTATTAAAAGTCAATAATATGATACAATATAATACAAATTAATTGCAAAAAAATTTACATATCTTTCAAAAGATGTAGAAATTTATGAAATCAATGAAAGTAATATTGATGAACTACATAAATCACATTTTCAGCCACTATCCAATATATAAGGATCTGATAGAGTTCAGTTAACAACTAGAGAAGAGAAATCAAGGAGAAAGAGGATACGAAACAGAATGTGAATATCAAAGGCTTTAGTGAGACCATTGGAAAAACCAAGTGAAAAAAAACTTCAAATGTTTTCCAAGTAGTATTGTGCTACTGAAGTGAAATGTGAAATGATGGGTATGCTATGCTCTCTTACAATTTTATTGGGGAAATTACAACAAGAAAAATCAAAATTTGATTCACTCTTGATTCTAAGTAACTGAAGGAATTATAAAATATATTTTGTTACTTACAAAATAAAATAAAGTTGTCTTCATAATTTTTATTTTCATTTGAAAAATAGTTGTAAACAAACCTTTTTGAACTATTTACTATTAAATTATGGTTCCATTCTAAGTGGACCTGCCAGGAGACACCTTTTGCTGGCACCAATGAACCCAGGAAATCAGGACTTCCTGTGCAATGAAGTGATCCACTTTCCTCTTCGCTTTTACCCTTCTCCATCCTCCACTCTATCTTTCATTTAGTTTCTTGCTTTCTCTACCACTGTCCTTGTTATACTTCAATTTTCTTCCTTTCTATCCATTATCCTTTCTCTTTTGGTGAGACTCCAGCTCCTAGAAAACCAGATGGGTGAGTGTATGTAGTCAGTACCTTGAGGTGCTTTTTGACCTGTTGATTTCTTTGCAGTTTCACTTCATCATGAAACATGGAAAAATACATTTCTATATCTCCATCCTATCCTTTATTTCTAACAATTTCAAACAAAGTAGTCCTAGCCTGTAAAGGCTGCTTTTTTAAAAAATTATTTTTTATTGGAGTATAGTTGTTTTACAATGTTATGTTAGTTTCTTGCTGTACAGCAAAGTGAATCAGTCATACGGATATACAGATCCACTCTTTTTTAGATTTCCTTCCCATTTAGGTCACCACAGAGCACTGAATGGAGTTCCCTGTGCTATACCATAGGTCCTCATTAGTTATCTATTTTATATCTAGTAGTGTATATGTGTCAGTCCCAATCTCCCAATTCATGCCACTCCCCCTCCTTCCCCCCTTGGTAACCATAAGCCTGTTCTCTACAGTAAGTCAGAAAGAGAAAAACAAATATTGTATAATATTGCTTATATGTGGAATCTAGAAAAATAGTAGAGATGAACTTATTTGCAAAGCAGAAATAGAGTCACAGATGTAGAAGGCTGCTTTATTTTTAATTAACCTTCTTAGGAAAGAGAAAAATTGCCATGGTAATAATTAGTTAGCCACCCCTTGAGGAAAAGAATTGGGGCAGCAAGTTACAGGAGACAGTAGGAAGGTGCTTTCAGGGAAGGGTTTTGATTCTTTAAGAAGAATATAACCTGATTCCTTTTGAGAATTGACTTAGAACTTTGCACATGATAAACGCTCTGTAAATATATGTATATAGGCTTGAGGGGCCAGTGCCAGGAGCCAGTGTTTTATTGTATTGTCAATTCACCTCTAGAGTCAAGTCATAGAAAAGCCTGGGGCACAGTGCACACCCTTCCCTACTGCCCTTGTTGATTGGTGCTCAGGCTATTTACTGTATAGATTAGTGTTTCTCAACTACACTTCAGAACCATGAAGGGAGCTCTTAATCCTGATGCCCAGGCCAGATCCCAGACCAAACCTCCAGGGTATATTTAGTATTTTGGTGATTCCAATGTGTAGCCAAACTTGAAAATCATTGTCTTAGATGATGTTACTTCTGTGTGCTTTCCTTAAGGTGGATTCTATATGGTTCTGAGTTTTCAAATAGTTCTCTTATCATATGATCCAGCAATCCCATTTCAGGGCATATATCCAGACAAAACTATAATTCAAAAATATACATGCACCCCTATGTTTGTAGCAGCACTATTCACAATAGCCAAGACATGGAAACAACGTAAATGTCCATCGTTAGATGAATGGATAAAGATGTGGTACAGTATACAATGGAATATTATACAGCCATAAAAAAGAATGAAACAATGCCATTTGCAGCAATGTGGATGCAACTAGAGACTATCATACTAAGTGAAGTAAGTCAGAAAGAGAAAGACAAATACCATATTATATCACTTATATGTGAAATCTAAAATATGACACAAATGAACCTATCTATGAAACAGAAAGAGACTCACAGACATAGAGAACAGACTCGTGGTTACCAAAGGGGAGGGGAGGTGAGGGAGGGATGGACTGGGAGTTTGGGGTTAGTAGGTGCAAACTATTACATACAGAATGAATAAGCAACAAGGTCCTACTGTATAGCACAGGGAACTATATTCAATATCCTGGGATAAACCATAATGGAAAAGAATATAAAAAAGAATGTATATATGTGTACAACTGAGTCACTTTGCTGTATAGCAGAGATTAACACAACATTGTAAATCAACTATACTTCAATAAAAATAAAATTTAAAAACAGTCCTTCTAGGGAATTCCCTGGCAGTCCAGTGGTTCGGACCCTGTGCTTCCACTGCAGGGGGCCTGTGTTCAATCCCAGCTCAGGGAACTAGGATCCCACAAGCCGAGTGGTGAGGCCCCCAAAATAAAAATAAAATAGTCATTTTAACTTTCTACATCAGACACCAATACAGGTTATTCAGTTCTGATGGAAAGACCCAGAACTGTCCTGAAGTGTGGTAAGGCAGAGTGCTCAGCCTGGGTGCCAGAATTTATATAATTTAGGGTTGGGATCGAGTGAAGGCTTTTTTTCACATATAATTGTGAGGTGTATCTGCCACAACTTCTCTTCCCCTTTGTGACACTTGATGTCCTTTAACCCAGATGGTGGCTCCTTTAAAGGTGCTGTGTCTTGGTGATTGAGACATCCCTCACCTGGCTGTCCTCTTTCTTCTGGGGTCTGTCTCATGGTTGTTGTCAGACTCACTTCTTGAGATATGAAGGATGAAACACCTCTCTGGTCTTCTTCTCCCCAGCCCTCACTTTTTGGGTGATAGGCAGCACAAAATATTCCAGAAGCACTACTGCCACCCCCATCTATGGTCAAGTATGAGCCTAGGAAACAATTAAGCAGATGAAACTCCTGCCCTGGCAAGAAGCCTACATTTTAAACTGTGCACACTGCAAAAAATCATTCGCTAGGATGTAATGTAAACATTGACCTACAAGCTTTGGTGTGCTGTGTGTTTGTGTTGTGTAAGTAGCTTGTTGAAACTGAAGGGGAAAGAGATTTATCATCTTACTCCTATAAGTCAGGCAATGTTCTGTAGGGGCAGAGGGGTTTTAGGAGCTCTTTAAGTTGGGGAGAAAGCAGGTATTTGGTCTTAGTGAGCAGTGAAATGAAACAAGAGGCTAACATTTAGAGAAAAGAGATTAATCTACCCAGAAAAGCCAAGTTACTGTATGAAGTAATGGTATAGCGGTGTAAGTTATGTTTTATGCCCCCAGCAAGCAAAAGATGGCTGCAAACTCTTCTATGTGTATTCATTTAAAATAATGGGTTTTGACATTATAATAAATATAGCTGCCATTTATTTATTGGGTGCTTAGCACATATAAACCAAGTTATTCTTCAGGACAATTCTAAGTGGTAGGTAAACTATTAATATTATACCCACTTCACAGATGAGGCTTTGATAAAGCCTGCAACTTGCCCCAGGCCACACAGTTAATGAGTGGCCAAGCCAGAACTGTCATTTAGACAGCCTGGCTCTGGACTCCATGTGCATTAAGCTGACTTTGATTGTGCTGTATCATTTCATTCAGTGTAATTGCTGAAATTGTTAATTTTACTTTTTTGCAACTAAGATAAAATCTTTAGTCACTTAATTCTACTGGGTTCATTTGTGATGAATGATAATTATTAGTTCCATCTAGTGAGGTTTATTCTGCTGGTCTGATCTAACAAACGGAGCATGTTTAAATTATTATTATTATTTATTTTATTTATTATTTATTTTCTTTTAATTTTTTGGTCTGTGTCGGGTCTTAGTTGTGGCACACGGGATCTTCATTGCGGCACATGGGCTTCTCTCTAGTTGTGGCATGCGGGCTGCAGAGCATGTGGGCTCTGTAGTTTGCGGCACACAGGCTCTCTAGTTGAGGCGCAGGCTCAGTAGTTGTGGTGTGGGGGCTTAATTATCCCATGACATGTGGGATCTTAGTTCCCTGACCAGGGATCAAACCTGCGTCCCCTGCAGTGAAAGGCGGATTCTCTACCACTGGACCACCGGGGAAGTCCCCGCAGATGGAGAATTTCTGACAGGACATTGGAGTATCGATTGATTTATTCACAAGTGTTTCTTTTCCTGAAGTGAAAATTTGATTTAGTTGTTAATTTAATAACTATCCTTTCTTTGATAAAAATGGGAGAACTAACAACTATTAGGCAATTTCAATTTATTTAATTTATATAATAGCTAAATAAAACTCATTTGGAAATTTTAAAGTGAGAAAATTTTATGTGAATAATAGAGAAGGCTCTAATAGCTTGAAGAAGTGTAGAAGAAGTTATACACATTGTAGACCCTCCCAAAAGTCATCTTGCAACACAAAGTGAGTAAGGGTAGACTTTCCTATAATTGGTTTGATAGACTCCACAAAATTTGTATATCACACTTACAGTTGAAGATAATATCCTAGAAATTCATAATTTATAGGTCTATAGCACTTAGTATATAGTACCTAGCCCTTTGTCGGCATACAATAAATAGCTGTTGAATGGATATTACAGAGTGGATTCAAATTACTGCTGCAGACAGAGGGCAACAGGCTCAAGCTTCTCTTGTTTTCAACGTTTTTATTTCCATATTTTTCTGCCCAAAATGTGTGTTTCTAACATCACCAATGAATATTAAATGAATGGGTCAGATGCAGCTTCATGACATTTCAGATAAAAGATTATCTTGAAAGAAGATTGCAACCACATTTCTTCTGACTTCCTCAAGCCATGTACTCAACTTATGTTCTGAGTTTCTATTTCTAGTGTCAGTGTCATTTGTCTTTTTCTGGTAACTTTCTTTTATTTATTTATTTTTTTTCTTTTATTTTTATTTATTAATTTTGTGGTACGCAGGCCTCTCACTGCTGTGGCCTCTCCCATTGCGGAGCACAGGCTCCGGACGCGCAGGCCCAGTGACCACGGCTCATGGGCCCAGCTGCTCCGCGGCATGTGGGATCTTCCCAGACCGGGGCACGAACCCGTGTCCCCTGCACCCGCAGGCGGATTCTCAACCACTGCGCCACCAGGGAAGCCCCGGTAACTTTCTTTTAAAAAATTTGATCTTCATTCTTTAATTGTTTAGAGAAAATTGTCCACTTTCAGCCTCATTAAAAAGCACTTATACTTGGGACATTTTTTTACCAAATGACCTAAGATGCATGCCGTTTGTTTTTAATTATGTACTTTTTAGAAAAAAATTAAGTGATTCTACCAAAATCCCATCTCTCCTGTCTCTTTTCTCGATGGTCAGCATGCAGGAGGTTCAGAGTCTCTGGAGACTGGAAGGTCGCTCCTCCCAGGCCCAAATTGTCCATGTGGAAATACACACAGACACTCACCAACACCCCATCTTTTTTTGGTTCAGCATTTTCACTCTTCCATGTGATGCTTTGAATCCATGTTATCCTTTCTGTTCTTTCTACTCAGTCTGATATTGGAGACTGGCCCAAGAGGAAACAGAACGAACAACAAATAAAAAAACCAAGTTGGGTGTCAGACATCCTCGTCAGCACCTCTGAGCCAGTGAATGGCACCAGGGAAAGCAGAGGTGACAATTTTGTGCTCTGGTTTCTGCCCTGTCATGATGTAGATAATATTTGCCTGGTGAGTGGTTGGTGAACCTCAGGTGAAAGTTATTGTAAATAATGGCCACAGAATTGTATTGTTTTAACCCAATCCCCTGTTGAATTAGAAGCAAAATCCAAGGAGAGGAGCAATGACTTTCTCTCAAAAGGGGACCTCAGGTTGAACAGCTGCATTTCCAAGCCTGAAATGAAGAACACTCAGAGCCTGTCTTTGCCTGAGCTCTTGGTGGGGGCAAAGAGTGCCCTGAAGTTCTAATTTTCAGCCTGTATCTCAAAGGTAATGTCTAGAAATCAATTTTCTGCTTGTCCTCTTGTTTAGTCAAGGGGAGAAATTTGCTGCTTATGAAGTCTTGAGGGCCTGACACCACTTCAAGAGAACTCTCCAAGATCACAGGTTAAGGTATCTTCTGCGTGAGCTCGCCCTCCCTACACTGCAGAAAGCCTTAACCTTGACCTAGAGGGGATTTCCCTTCTAGAGGAGCACGAGGAAATTCCGTTTCCATGTTAACAGAGGGAGGTCTCCCCCATCACTGTCTGCTGCTGTGAGCTCTGTGGGCTCTGGGAGCCCAATTATGTGTAGAGGCATTACAAAAGGAGCCAGTGTTCAAACTGGCATGCAGAAGACATGGACATGGATCCTGTCAACAAATAATGGAACGTGCTGGTGTGTTGGCATACACAGTTGTGGTCTGGAAGATTACCTTTCAAAGTGGACTTACTGTGATGTTGGAAATGAGCTGAAACCTCCCTTTCCATACCTTTCCTGCTTGGATAGTCTGGATGCCATTGGCACCGGCAGCAGAGAAAATAACAGCAGGGTTAACTGTTCATGCAAGTGTAATAACAGTCTTTAACAGAAGAAGAGTAATTACCTTTGTCTAGTTTTCCCTGCTGTAAAATGTAATAAAATAGAGACCATTGTCTACTGTGATATGCACCATGTTTCTCTTCTGAAACACATGCCAGTGACTCTGAAACACCCTTTGATCGCAAGCTGAATTCACATCTTAATTTTGAAAAATCCATTACTGTTGGGTAGATTCCCGAATGCATTTGACAGCTCTCAGGCCAGTGCTATTAGGCGAAAAATCTCAAAGCCATGGGAGATTTACAGCCTGGGAGATCATAGAGCATGAGTGGGTGCAGGCCCATCCCCCATCGATTCTCCAGCATCACGATGACAGGAGGTATCTGTGTAGCAGAAGGAAGAGCTTGAGAGGGGTGCCTTCATTTGGAAATAGAATCCCCTGTTAGCAGCCGGAAGCAGTGGTGCTGAAAAGCAATCGCTGGTGTCAAGAACTTTCTTAGCTAAGCAGTGCAGCTGGTGACAATAAATAGCATTCTAATAAAGGAGGATGTTCAATCCATGACATAAGTGCACACTGTTTCAACTACCAAACATAATTCATGAGACTGCATATGTCTGAAATGGATTTCCCCCTATACATTTATAAATAAAAATGCAAGATTTCAATAGGAAGAAAAGATCTGCATTTTAAATCAAAGTAAAATGAGAAGATCAATGAGAAGTGCAGTGTTTTTTTAAGTATACCATGATACATAACATTTTAAAGATGCTTTGAGTGTCACACTGTACAATTACTTTCATTCCTAAAAAAGACAGATACTGTTTTCTATGATAGTGAATGCTGTATTTATGATAAGAGGTCTTAGAACTCGCCACCTCTTCCCAGAAGCTGCAAAAAGGCAAATGCTTACATTAAATATCTTGGACCTCACTTTCCAAAATATGAGCACATGTCTTACATGAGCCATTAATGAAATCCAGTCAATTTCACATAATCCTTAAAATGGTTCTGAAGGAACTGTTGAAAATGATGAACCAGAAAAGCCACGTGTACTATTAGTAAGGCTTAAACAACAGGGCTCAACTGACCTCTTAACTCATTGACTCTGCATGAGTAAATAAGTTATTAGTTTTGACATAACCAGTGGTTTATTTTACCATCTACTGCTGTTCTTTGTTACATGTTCTATTCATACCACATGTTATTGCTCTTTATAATTATTGTGAAACATAGCAATTGCACAGACTGTATCATATCCCACTGGGATAAACATTGTGGGTGAGGGACCAGAAGAACTTGCCTTTGACTTAAAGTTTATTCCTACTGCTTTCTTTACATGAGAAAGATTTTCACTGATGCCATTCACAAAACTAACTCTATGTTTTAATGACTAAGGAGTCACTTTGAATAGCACTTTATCCAGGAACTCCAAATGCCAATTTGTTTTCTACTGTGAGGTGTGTGTTCAAGCTTATGAATTGAATAGCTGGTTAATCTTTTAAGCTATGTTTCAAGATAAAAATCTACTAAACCTGAAAGTCAAATATAGCATTCACACTGCTATACTTTGACATTCATTTTTCCATACTGTGCCTGTATAAACTGTTTATTAATATCATATTTTTGCTTTACAAAGAAAAGGTATGGCAAGTGCAGATGTCAACGAGCCCCAATATTTCCCTTATCATTTGTTGACTTTGAAATTCATCACTTGGTGGTAGAAGAGCTGAATTTCTATTCTTTTTAAGATGGAAATATTAAAAATGGGTAGTTACAACATAAAGACATACTGTTAAGTGGATATTATTTTTAGGTATTTTAATTGTAAGTGCAAACCCAGACTATAAATACGGGCAGACATATATATCAACCCGTTAGTATCATAGAGTCAAGAATGACTATAGAATAATGTGAAAGTTTTGACATGTTCTATTTGGTAGAGAGAAAAACATTTGAGATAATCAAAAAGTATAGAGCTACTAGAAAGATTTTGCTTGACTGTATCCCCTGAACTGTTAAGAACCAGATGGTTTCAGAGATATTATATATGAAATTGATAAAGATTTGAATCCAGTGGTTTCTGGGGAAATCTAGGCAGATGCCATCAGGATGTGCTTAAAAAGTTAAACAGCAGTAATGAATTCCCTTAAATATCTCTTAAAACGCATATGGATTCTCCAAATCCATACTTTGATTTTGTGTGTGAGGCTGAAATTGTAAATCAAAACAGGGGAGTGGAGTTAGTCAAGATTTTAAATCACTTACATACACGTTCTTTCTCTAAGTCAGCAATGGAGAAAATCTGAAAGTTTATCTTACTTTTCAAGGAAGCATAAGTAGGCATATGGTGAACATTAGTTATTTTAAAAAATAAGTTTTGGTCATGGCTGAATATTGACTCTTATTCTGGAGTCATTAGCTCAGGACTGATCTAACTTGACACACGTGTACAACATGAAAGGAAATGCCGACAAAACAATCCTCAGTTATGGTTCCACATAACAGGAACTAGAACAACCTTTGCTGTTGGTGGTGGGCGGGACTAGGACAATTTTAAGTGCAGTAGTAGAATTTTAGGTTCTACCACTCTGGTCCTCAGATAGAATTCTACCACGTGAACTGAGGTTGTAGATTCATCTGAAGTTCTTTTTGAAAACTAGAACTTAGGGACAATTTTCTCAATGCAGTTTTTTTTTGGTACACGGGCCTCTCAGTGTTGTGGCCTCTCCCGCTGTGGAGCACAGGCTCCGGACGCGCAGGCTCAGAGGCCATGGCTCACGGGCCCAGCCGCTCCGCGGCATGTGGGATCTTCCCGGACCGGGGCACGAGCCTGTGTCCCCTGCATCGGCAGGTGGACTCTCAACCACTGCGCCACCAGGGAAGCCCTCAATGCAGTCTTTTATCTATAATATTCAATATTCTCACTTTTAACAGAAGAACATGTGCTTTCTACTGCTAATAAAATTCCTGTGGTGGTGTATGAGGTAACAATGAAAAATTTTGAGGGACATATTCAATAAAAGGCAATAATTCCCAAGTCTGGATTGCCCAGCCCAACCTCTCTCTTGAATGCTAGATGCATATTTTCATCTGTCCACTTGTCCCAATGGTTCTTCCATTTTGTTGTGTACTAAACACTGACCCTTTTCTACAGGAGCTTTCCATTCTCAGTGCCAGGAGAAGCTGGGTTCTTCTCACAGTTTTCCTATTTTCATCTATTGGACACTATGGATCTTGCCCTGAGACCACTTCTCTCTTTGCTCTGGCCGTTAAGAAACTGAAATAGGGAATTCCCTGGCATCCAGTGGTTAGGACCCTGTGTTTTCACTGCTGAGGGCCCAGGTTCCATCCCTGGTCAAGGAACTAAGATCCTGCAAGTTGCGTGCCAAAAGAAACTGAAATCAAGCCAAATCTATTTCATATTGAGGAGTTATATAAATCATATAATATGCATTTTGAGTGCCAATTTTAATCTTGCCTTCAACTTACTTGTCTTGACCTCTATTTCCTCATTTCTTTTTTTAACCTGTTGTAATGTTTCCACCCCTGCAAGGCACTCCCAAATCCATTTACACAAAAGAAGGAGAATAAATAAATAAGCTACATTTGAAACTGTCATTTTCTTCCCACTATCGTCTTCTATACTTAATGCTGTAATTTTGAGTTTTCCCTTTTTCTCAACCACTATTTCTGTTCATTCTCTCTTTTAAATATCTCTGGAAACCACTTCTTGTTTTCTTGTTCTACTGCCTTTGCCTTAATCCCAGGTAAGCCACCTGATTAGTCTCCCTTTTTAGACTCTTATTTAAATAAATTCCATACCTAGTAATATGATTATTAATTTCCTGTTTACAAATGCAAGTATTATTACTTCTTTGCTTAAAAACTTTTAATTAGCTTTGTATATCCCACAGGCTAATCTAAATTTCTGCCATGATGCACAAGGCCGTTCATTGTCTGGCCCCAGATTTCCTTCTAGGCTCTTCCTCTGCTCTCCCTAATAACGCTGTGCAACCAATCATCCAATAACCCTGAACTGCTAATAATGTCCGGAATGTGCTATATATATATTTTTTTTTATACTTTCATGTCTTTGGATATGCTATTCCCTTGTTTGGAAAATATCAGTCTCTGTACCCTAATCCTTGCCCCCATCCTTCTAAAGAAAGGTTCAGTGCCACTATTTTCCAGAAACACCCAGTCATAAGTAGTCACTCTCTTCTCCCTGCCACCTTTGAATAAATCTCTATGGCAGCACATTCCACAGAATATTTTAAGTATTTGTTAACTTATCTCTTCCCTTTATGAGATCTGAGTTCATTAACAGTAGGGTTCTTTTAGTGTTCTTTGTATCCCCAGATAAGCCTTGTCACATTGCAGGTATTCTATGAATGTTTATTCAATGGATGGATGGATGAATGACTGAATAAATGAAGGAATGAGTTAATAAATCCCCCATCTCTGGTCAGCAAGAGATAGTACTGGATTCTTTTGACGTGTTGGAAATACGGGGTGAATTCAATATTTTAACCTCTACAATGGACTGAATTTTGTTCCCCCAAAAAGATATGTTGAAGTCTTAACCCTCAGTACCTCAGAATGTGATCTTATTTGGAAATATGGTCACTGAAGATGTAATTAATTAAGTTACAATGAAGTCATAAGGGAGTAGGTTTGGCCCTAATCCAATACGACTTGTGTCCTTATAAGAAGATGGCTGTGTGAAGACAGAGAGACACACAGGGAGAACACCATGTAATGACAAAGGCAGAGATTATAGAGTTAGGTGCCTGTAAATCAAGAAACACCACAGATTGCCAGAAAACCACCAGAAGTTAGGAATAGGCAAGGAAGAATTCCCCTACAGGTTTCAGAGGGAGCCTGGCCCTGCCAACACTTTGATTTCAGACTTCTAGTCTCCAGAACTGTGAGACAACACATTTCTGTTGTTTTAAGTCATATAGTTTGTGATCCTGTGTTACAACAGCCTTACAAAACTAATATGTCCTCTAAGTACATTTTAAATGTGAGCATAATTTCTACACACTTATTTTCATTTTGATAATGATATATAACTCACTTCAATTAATGTTAACTTCCATAAAGTTTCTAAATGATATTTCCATCAAAGATTTCAAATAAATACTTCAAGTGTGGATGTCACTATTGACCAGAAGCACACTGACATAAGAGATGGAGTTATCAGAGCATTTTTAAGGAGAGTCCCCTTCTTGCCTTGTACTGGACCATATACGGCATCAGAGACCAGAGTTAATGTAGTTAAAAAAAAAACAACTCTAGGGCTTCCCTGATGGCGCAGTGGTTCACAGTCCGCCTGCCGGTGCAGGGGACACGGGTTCGTGCCCCGGTCTGGGAAGATCCCACATGCGGCTAAGGCCCGTGAGCCATGGCTGCTGAGCCTGCGCGTCCGGAGCCTGTGCTCCGCAACGGCAGAGGCCACAACAGTGACAGGCCCACGTACTGCAAAAAAAAAAAAAAAAAAAACTCTAAGGAGGTGTCATTTGCATACAGTAAAAATGAATCCATTTTAAGTATAAAGTTCAATGAATTCTGACCAATGGACACTCCATCTAATTATCAGCACAATCAAAATAGAGCACATTTTCATCATCCCAAAGGTTTCCTTGTGCGATTTCCCAATCGATCTTACTGCCCCCATAGGCCCCAGAAAACTATTGATATACTCCTGCTCCCCATGCTTAATCTTTTCTAGAGTTTCATATAAATGGATTCATACTCTTGCATCTGGCTTCCTTCTCTAAGCATTACCTTTTTAAGATTCATTCATGATGCTGCATGTATCAATAGTACACTTTTTATTGTTAAATAACATTCCATTGTATAGAAATACAGCAATTTATATCCACTCACCTGTTGATGGACATTTGGGTTGTCCCCAGCTTTTGGCTATTATGAATAAAGTTCCTATAAATATTCATCTACAGTCTTTGTGTTGACATATGTTTTCATTTCTCTTGGATAAATACTCAAGAGTAGAACTGCTGGGTCTTTGGGAAGTGTATGTTTAACAATTTAAAAAATTGCTAAGCTGTGCCAAAGTGTTTCTCACCAAACCTTGATATTGTGTCTTTAAAATTTTGGCTGCTCTAATGCATGTGTATATTTTATAATTTTAATTTGCTTTTTCCTCATGATTCATGATGTTGAATATCTTTTCTTGTGCTTATTGGCTATTTGTATATCTTTTTTTGTGAAGTGTCTGTTCAAATATTTTGCTTAGTTTTTAAAATTAGATTACTTGTCTTCTTCTTATGGAATTATAAGGGTTTTTTATATAACCTGGATACAAACCTCTATCAGATATATGTTTTGCAAATATTTTCTCCCGGTCTGTGGCTTGTCTTTTCACTTTCTAAGTGGTTTCTTTCAAAGAACAGAGGTATTTAATTTTGATGATGTCCAATTTATAGTTTCTCTTACGACATACTTTTTGTGTTCTAAGAAATCTTTGCTGAAGTCAGACACTTTTTTTTTCTCCTAGTTTTAAAAGTAATTTTATAGATTTATCTTTTATGTTTAGGTCTCTGATGCATTTTGAGTTAATTTTTCACATATGGTGTGAGGTAGGGGTCTGGATTCATTTCCTTCTTATAAGAACATACTTGTTCCAGCACCATTTAACAAAATATCTATGTTTTCTTCATTGAATTACTTCACCATCTTTGTCAAAGATCAATTGACATATACGTGTAAGTCTATTTCTGAATCTCTAGTCTGTTTCATTGATCTATATGATCAATTTAGCACACTGTCTTGATTTCTGGAACTCTATATTGAGTCTTGAAATCAGGTAGAACAGTCCATTGATTTTGTCTTTCGCTTTCCATACTGTCTTGACTATTCTAGGTTCTTTGCATTTCTATATAAATTTCAGAATCAACATATCAATTTCTTTAAAAAAATGCTGAGATTTTGCTTAAGCTTGCATTGACTCTACAGCTCGATTTACTGAGATTTGACACCTTAACAGTAGTAGGTCTTCTGATCCATGAATCTGATATGTCATTTATTTCAGTCTTCTTTATTTCTCTCAGCAATTCACACATTGTAAAATAATTTTGTTAAAATTTATTTCTCAAAGAGGAACCCTAATTCTCCCCTTTGTGGTTTGGGTCTTGCTATGCTCTGAGCAGAACAATATATGGACTATTGAAAACCAAAGCAGAATCAAGAAAAATCAAACCATTTTGATACTGAGCATAAATAATTTCTCTCCCTTCTCCCATGTAACAATCATGTTCATAGAGTAAAATTGGATTCTTACCTATGCAGATGAAGATCACTTAAAGAGATAACTGTTTTCTTTACAGTTTGAGAAAAAATGACAATGTCAGTAATTCACAGACCAATAAGGAAATAACTGTAGGCCTCTAAATTTTAACATGGTAGATAGGAATTTAGTTGATGATTTAGTTTTCCTCCTTTGGTAACGTCATGAGCCCAAGGCCACGTGACAACAACTGAAGACTTTATATGCTGGTTGTATGCTGAGATGATGCATAGTTGTAGATTATAGGATATTATAGATGGAAAGTTTATAGAGCAGATTATAGATTATAGACTGAGAGTCTATATGTAGGCTATAGATTATAGTAGATATACCCAGGATATTTTATGTTTGGCCTAATTTAGATTTACTTAGATTTCATGACTTTGTAAATGTCAGGGAAAAGTATAGTCCACGATTTCTTATCTGTAGTTCTGAAATCCAAAATGCTCCAAAAACCTCCAATTTTTAAAAAATAACATTTGATAGCAAAACCTGATCTGACCTAACCTTATCTAGTGCCTAAATCTGACCTAAACTCACATGAGGCTATTTTTAGTCTTTTCTACCATTTAATGTGGCTATTCAAACAATTCACTGCAGAAATATTTGCATTTGTTATGGGATGCTGTTGCATGACCTGCTGGGATGTACATAATATGTGGTATACACACTATATTATCATTCTAAAATCTGAAAAATTCTGGATTCTGAAATATATTTGGGCCCAAAGGTTTTAGATAAGTGTTTTGGATTGTGTATCTGATTACTTGTGTATCCTGATGTTATGCAGACAAGCTGTGGTGAATTTGCAGAATCAACTTTTTGGTCACACCTGATTTGCAAGCAGCTATGAAAGTGGGAACATAGAGCTCCTTCATTTTTGGCAGCTGAGACTCCATTCTGCGTTTCTAGTGGCAGCTGGTTCCTTTTGGGGAATGGCCTCTTCCCTGTTGGGGGGCTAACCCTGGTGTCTTCTTGCACTATAGAAGCTGAAGGGGACAGAGCCTCCCTTTTTCTGCTCCAGTGCTGTCAAGTGTTGGGCATGTGTGACTGTTGGGCCAGTCAGTCAGATGTCCAGTCCTGCAACTCTTGGAGGAGTTGTGTAAACAATATGATGCACTAGTGAAAGACTCACACAGACACCATCCATCTCAGCAGCATGTGCCAACCAACATGTTCCTGTACCTGAGCCCTCTGGACTTATATTTTTAGCCTTGTCCCTAGCCCTCAGTACCTGTGAATGTGACCTTATTTGGAAATTGAGTCTTTGTAGACATAAGCAAGTTGAGATAAAGACATACCGAATTAGAGCGGACCCTAGTCCAATTACTGGCATTGTTATAAGAAGAGAAGAGACGCAGACACACAGTAAGAAGGCTGTGTAACAGGGGAGGCAGGAATTGGAGTGATCCATCCACAATCCAAAGAATGCCATGGATTGCTGGGAACCACCAGAAGCTGGAAGAGGCAAGGAAGGATTCTTCCCTAGAGCCTTCAGAGGGAGCATGGCCCTGCCAACACCTTGAGTTTGGACTTCTAGCTTTCAGAACTGTGAGATAATATATTTTTGTGGTTTTAAGCCATCGAGTTTGTGGTACTTTGTTATAGCAGTTCTTGGAAACTAATACATTGTCAAAAATTCTCTTATGGTTAAGTCAACTAGTATTGGTTTCAACTAGGCATTCTAACTAATATGCCAAGTAGTAATCTACATGCTTTTATATGATTAGTGTATGTTATAAATTATTTTTAAAAAATTCTAAAAGGAGTATGCTTAGATAAAAAAGTTAATTTTCCTATCTGAAGTATCACAGGTTCCAAGGCTAAAAGAAACAAAGGAATTAAAAGCTCAGATATTCAGAGACATACTACACGGCCACTAAAATCCTGAAAGTTTCCAAAACAAAATATTTTGTTGCTCATAGCAACAAATTAGTGAATAGCCAATTAGGGATTGCCTTTAAAATATATCAAAATAGGCTTTCCTTTACATAAGAGAAAGTCCTTATGTTATGATTGCTTTCCAAGATATATTACATTATAATAAACGATCATGTGCATTGTTTTGACAATCAGAGATTTTATGAATGAGAAACTGATTTGCCTGCAGTGATTAACTGAATTGTGAAAAAAGCATTAGCCATGATGATACTATTTAAATTTTGTTTAAGAATTGTGTTACAGTTTTGCTTTCTTTTTAATCAGGAGCAAAAAAAGCAGCCGAAAGGCATTTATTTTGCAGTTAACAAGTATCTGACAGGTCTCATTAGAAGAACTCACTTTCAAATCCAAAGGTATAGGCTGGTTTGTTTCTGCTGTAGCATGTTTACATGACCTCTCAGCTATAGTACAGAGATATCCTACTCCTGTTTTTAACCATGTGCATGGGGGGATGTCACCAAGTTTCGTTATTTGTTCCCAGGTTCTTAGAGTGAAAGTGATGATTCTCAATAGTTTAAAGGTGGATGTGTAGCAATCGGGACCCTGGGCCTAAGGATCTGTGTGTCAGGCATGAAATGCTTCCTTGATTCACAGGAAACAAAACTCAAGGTGAATCAAAAATTATGACCACTTTCCTTCATTCATACCTGAAAAAACAAAACAAAACAAAAACCCAGCATCTCTAATAACCTGTTGAGGAATAAAGAGTTCAAGGTGAAGAAATATTACTAATGGGTATGGTAAGATTCACACATAACTTCCAGGGAGTTCTGTTGGGGCTTGAAAGTGCAATGATGCCATAGTTAGGGTGTCCCATGGGGAGGCTGGCTGGCTGCTTGCCAAAGAGCCTCCCAGTCTGGCACTTCCCTTGATGAACTGAAATTAGAGCCCTCAGATTTGCAGGCTCTGAAATTTGATGTATTCAGCACCCTGAGATAGATCTGTTCCTTGTGAAGAGACTTCATGAACCCAGCTCACATGAGCCTATCTAAACCAGAATGCCGATGTACTTAATTAAAATATAAAATATAATCAGGAGAAGACCAGACAGGTTGATTTTCTCACAAGCAAAGAGAAATCTAAATGAGAATTCAAACTGTAATGAGAAAGACACTAATAAATATGGAATCAGGACATGGGAGATTAGCTGTGTGAGTCAAATCTGAAAGGACTTGCTAACTTGAGGTATCCACCTCCACAAATGGAGACCGGATGGGCTGATAGCCTGGGAACCTGGTCTTCTAGCCCATGGCAGTGCTGGCCACCCAATGCCAGATCCTCTACTTCTGACTCCCCATTCTCCAACTTCCAGTCTGACCACTCTTCTTCTGAAAGGCTGCTTCCTTCTCTAGAAGTTTCAATGCCATTGGTAAAGCAGCTGCTTTTGACATCCGGTCACGACCCTGATCTTTAGACTAGAAGAATCTTCTAGTTATCTAGTAACACATTATTTACTTAGAAATTGATTTTATATCATGTAATATTTAAAAGAGCCCAACTTAATACATTCTGGTTGGGAGGAAATCTTCCTTTTGCCCTATGTACTGTCCACAGGCATAGGGATCCTGGAAATGTCTCTGCTTCTTCTCATTGCACACAAGGGAACTAGACTGTGAACATAACTAGGAGTTACTTAAGAACGGAGGGTAAGTCTCACTGATGTGTACTTGGCCCGTGGTCAATGTTTGTTGAGTGAATGAGTGCTGTCATTGACCTGTTTTGAATTTGACTTGCCGTGAAGTAGCAGAGTGTGTTGATCCATAGAGGTTTTCCTGCCCATCACTTTCCAATAACCAGAGATTTTTTTATTTTTTATTTTTTTTTGCGGTACGCGGGCCTCGCACTGCTGTGGCCTCTCCCGTTGCGGAGCACAGGCTCCGGACGCGCAGGCTCAGCGGCCATGGCTCATGGGCCCAGCCGCTCCGTGGCATGTGGGATCTTCCCGGACCGGGGCACGAACCCGTGTCCCCTGCATCGGCAGGCGGACTCTCAACCACTGCGCCACCAGGGAAGCCCCAGAGTAATCTTTTAAAAATGTAAATCAGATCATGTCACTTCTTTGCTTAATATCTTCTAATGGCTTCCAATTGCACTCAGTGAAATCTGAACACCTCACCACACAGTCTTGTCTCTATCCATGTACTTCACTCTCCTTCCCTGCTCACTATATCTGGCCACAGGCCTATTTGTCATTTGCAAACAGAACAGGCTTCCCTGTCTTAGGGCTTCACCCATGCTGTCCCTTTGCATGGAATGCTCAGCCTCTTCTCATCCAGGTCTTTGCTGAATCAACTTCTTTGGGCATATAATCTAAAATGCCCCCTCTCCCAACCATGTTGTTGCTCTTTGTTACATCTCCCTCTTCTCTTTTCTCCATAGCACTTATCACTATCGAAAATTAACATGTTCATTGATTGGTTTATTTATTTATTTTCTGTTTCCCCATTATAGTATGTGCCACTACTGACCTGCGGATAGGATAATGCCCAGTGTGACTGGCTGAACTGAAAAGTGGCGAATTCAACAATTTGAATTAGCTGCTTCTTTCTACTCTTCTCTGGTGTGGTATGTTAATTTTCCAAATGCAGAACCTAGACATTTGTAAAAGGGCACATCATACTTCAATTATTGAATGCTTTCTGTGATTACTCTGCCTAGTCTATTTGTTACTGCCAGATTGAGACAAAACATTTGAAAATTAAGTATGCCCCTTAGAAGTACTTAAGTGTAACAGATCAATATATTTGGAGAGACATGTCAAAATCAGTGTGTAATTTGTATTCAATGACTGTGGACACTCATAGGCAGTACCTGTAGATCCTTGCTGTTATTGATCACATACTGCTGTCAGGGAAAAGAATTGTGCACACACTCTTAAACTGTGTATATTTATTTACATATTGTTTATCTGTATTGTAAAATATTGGTAAAATTAGTAAACAATATTAAATATTAGTACAATTAAATTTTTCTTTGTTGCAATTGGGAAATAGAGTTTCTGATATAGTTTTCCTACATAGCCTCTGGGATGTATGCCTCTTGCTCTTGAATCCACTGGCCTAATCATGATCCATGACTTGTGTCAATAGCAAACCTCTCTTCACTGTCACTGATCAATCTTCCATTGATGAACTTTGTGGGGAATAGACCAGTTTTGCTGCTGGTGTCTGTCCTTGAAAAGCAGGGAGAACACTCTACAGTCTCTGGTATGTTCTACTACTTTTTTTGTTGAGTGAAGTTATTAATATTACAGACTTAATTTTCTTCATACCCTCCTGCTGGATATAATAGCCTTTGCTTTTTTTTTTTTTTTCTTAAATCAAAGGAGCTTTGGTTTTCTTTTCTTTTTTTAAATTGCTATATGGTTGATTTACAATATTATGTAAGTTTCAGAGCTTTGGTTTTCCAGTATGACACTAGGCAAGGTTTTTATACAGTCTATCAGTGATTCAGATATACTTCCACTAGATAATGTTCAGCTCATACTTTGCCTTACTTATACGTTATGTAGAGAAATTTGGCTTTCAGAACAAGAATGTTTTATATTGAAGAGACTAGTTGAAAGATACATACGTATTTTGCCCATTGTTTATAAATTTATTCTAATAAATATGGTTAGCTTTGTTAAAGAAATAGAGGAGTATAAAGGGCATCTTCTTTTTATTGAATTGTCCTGTAAGTTGTTAAGGTTTGGTGAAAGTCAAGGTGTTTTGGGATGTTGGGGATAGCAATTGTCATTTGCTCAATGAATTGATTTTCCTGCTATGTTCTTTTTAAAATTAAAAGAAAAAAATTATATTCTTCACCTCATAGCATTTGAATTAACACTCTGTGTGCAGATTGTCAGAATAGTTTTCTCCAAATTGGAAATTTCCTTTTTCCATAAGTTTTTGGAAGTGGGTCTTGCCATTTCAAGTAGAGGAAGAGAAGAAAAAGCAAAGCTGCCTTCATGGGAGGCCAGGTCTATTCTTGGCTTTGTCCCTTGTTAGTGTGTGACCTCCAGCAGGTCACTTCACGCCTCTAGTGTGGCTGTTATCTTATCAATAACAGACACAGTAATTCCTGTTCCTTTACGCATTTTCAGGAGGTGGCTTCGCTCTGTAGGAAGATGCATGGAAATGACTGTAGAAGCGAAGAGGTTTTGCCATAAGAGTTGCTCACCTGTGAAGAACCACTATTCAAAGTAATTTCACCTTTTAAAGGCTCACTTTCTTTGTTTTGTCTACTGTTATTTTTATCCCTATTTTCAAATGAAATTTATTTTCTAATAGTTTTAGATTTATAGAAAAATTGTGAAGATAGTACAGTTTCCATTTATCCCATGTCGTTTCCTCTTTTATCAGCATTTAAGATTAGTATTTTATCCATATGTTTAATCACTAAAATAAATACTATTCTATATCCTCGAGATCCAAAAAATAAATGGGGGATGTCCTGCTTCCTTTTCTGTGATCTCAGCTTCCCTTCCCCACCGCAATGGGAAATAGTATATTTGCTGTAAGTAACAGTGTATTTGCTTATGGCATTCTTGGCTCCAAATACAGAAAAGCCTGACTCAACTGGCTTAAAAAGTAAAGAAAATTGGGCTTCCCTGGTGGCGCAGCAGTTGAGAATCCGCCTGCCGATGCAGGGGACGCAGGTTCGTGCCCTGGTCTGGGAAGATCCCACATGTCGTGGAGCGGCTGGGCCGGTGAGCCATGGCTACAGAGCCTGTGCTCCGCAACGGGAGAGGCCACAACAGTGAGAGGCCCGCGTACAGCAAAAAAAAAAAAAAAAGTAAAGAAAATTTATTACCGAGATAACAGGAGATGTGGCAGTTCCAATTTAGGGACTCAGTGACGTCCTCAGTCAGGCTTTTCCCATGTTTCTGCCTCCTCATCCTCAGGGAACTGGCTTGTCTGCAGTCTAGCACTGCTCCTGGTTGCCAGATGGCCACAGCAGTTCATGCATCTCATCCAGATACAACTACAACCAGCAGAAGAGGGACTGTTTCCTTTGTGATTCTTGATCAGCAAAGAAGGTCTTTTCCAGAAGCCTTTCAGCAGACTTTCTCTCAGCTGTTTTTGGTCCAATTGCATCATATGTCTACGCCTATACCAGTCACTGGTAAGAGAAGGGAGGTGCTGTGAGTGGCTTAGAGCAATCATGATGTGCCTCTTAGGGTTGGGGCTGGGGTTCTCTTCCTCTGAGGAAGTATACAGCCTAGGGGACAGTGGACACAAGCAAAAGTAATGCTGGGGTTGGTGGTGTGGTGACTGTCTGGTGAGTAGGCAATTAACAAAGGCAACTACCACAGATATTACTACATTTGCATAATAATGGTGAGTGGAAGAAATTTAAATAATAAAATAACAAACACAATATTTGCTTATTACAAACCAGGTGTTTTCTAAGATAGAAATGGGATTCTGTACCTAAATAATATCATCAAGGCCTTTTCTAACATGCTTTGAAGTAATGAAAATTTGGGGACATAATATGGTTATTAGGGGCCTTTAAAATTTGCAAAGCTGCCTATTTTACAGATATGCCAAATAGATATTTGTTGAGTTGTGTTGAATGAATATTTTGTCCAAGGCAGTGAAGCAAGATATATTTTTCCTTTTTGCTTGAATATGATTTACTCTTCTAAATTTTGACTTTAAACAACATATACATATTTCAAGCAGAGTTAATATAGATAAGTTAATATATTATTATTTTATAGATAGTAAATTGAATCAGGGAAAAGTGTAACTTATAAACTGTCAAAACATTACCAACATTTGAAGAACAAGCTCAGTTGAAATTATTATCCATTAAAATAAATTTACATTTATATGCTTTTGTTGTTTATTGAGGTATAATTTACAGAGTTTTTTGGTGCAGAGTTCTATGATTTTTGACAAATGTATACAGTGTGCAACCACCAGGATTAAGACAGAGATAGTCAATTTCCTCCCCTCCACTTTAATCCCTGGAAATCACTTCTTTGATTTCTGTCCCTATAGTTTTGACTTTTCTAGAATATTATAAAAATGGCATATACAGTATATAGTCCTTTAAGTCTGGCTTCTTTACTCAGCATTACTCTTTTGAAATTTTTTAATGTGTGGTGAGTATCTTTTGTTGGTTCCTATTTATTATTGCTGATTAGAATTCCATTGTATGGATGTACCACAGTTTGTTTACCTATTCATAAGTTGGTGGACATTTGGCTTGTTGCCAGCTTTTGGCAATTATAAATAACATTACTGTAACTGTTCCTGGAGAGGTTTTTTTTAATGAAACATTTGTCTTCATTTCCCTTGGGTAAATTGCTGGGTTATATGGAATGTATTTAATGTTATAAGAAACTGACAAGTTTTTTAACCAAGAGGCTATATACCATTTTGCATTTCCACCAGCAAGCAATGTGTGAGTTTCAGTTGCTCCACATCTTCTCTCAACATTTGGTAATGTCAGTTTTTTAATTTGAGCTATTTCAGTAGGTGTGTAGTGATGTATCGTTGTGATTTTAATTTGTATTTTCCTAATGATTAATGATGCTGAACATCTTTTCATGTGCTCACATGGCATATTCCTTCATTGGTGAAATGACTGTTCAAATATTTTCCTGATTTCTTTTTATTGAGTTGTTTGTTTTTTTATTATTGTTTTCAGAGTTTTAAAAATATTCTGGATACAAGTTCTTATTAGATAGGATTCACAAATATTTTATCCCAGTTTGTGTTTTATGCTCATTATGTTCATTTTCTTAACCATGTCTTTAGGAGATTAATTGATTTTTAAGATTCAAATTTGTATGTTCTAGGTCTGGAAGAAAGAAAACCAATTTGTTTATGCCTACTTGAAGATTGGGGTTAGCTAAAATGCCTTTCAAAAACCCAAAAGGCCGTGATAATTTTTATAATAGATTTTTCTCTGATATCCTAAAAAAATGTGAAGCAGCAATAACATTAAGGCTAAAATTATGAACTATGTTAGTTACAACATTCATAATTTTTTATCCTATAGGTATAGAACAATGTTCATGAACTTTTCCTTATGGTTCATTATAACACTGTTATGTCAGAAGAACCAAAAAAAAAAATTACTATGAGGGATTGCCAATGAGTCACTGGGATAATGTTAAGTAATAGAATATTAAGTCAATACTCTTTTTTTTTAAAACAATATTTGGAAATTTTACTCTACTTATTGAGATAGGCTAGGATGATTCTGTGGTAACAACCCCCAAATCTTAGTAGTTAAATGCATAAAAGTTTAATTCTGGCCCCTATTGGGTGGTGATGGTGCTGCTGGTGTGTAGGTTGCTCTATTTAATCTCTCAGAGCTCACGAGGGTAGAGACTCAAATTTGCTTGGGTGGTACAGTGGGAGAAGAGAGAGAATGGAGAATCCTGCAGGTTTTTCACTGCCTCACTGACAGAGGTCTTATCCACTCACATTTCATTAGCCAGAATTGGCCCTGTGTAATCACAAAGGGGCTGGAAAGTGTAGTCTCCTGTACATTCAAGAGGTCAAGGAGAATATTGGTGAGTGCTAGCAATGTTTATCATATTTCTAAAAATAACATAAAAGATAAATTATAACCACCTTATTTAAATTAGACATTTTGAGACAGCCTTATTACTTACTTGCTGGAAAACCTTGAACTAGTTACTTAACTTCTGCGAGCCTAAACGACCTCATCTAGAAAAGGGGTAATAATGATAGCTAACATTTATTGAGTGTATACTAGGAGCCAAGATCTGTTATAAGTACTTGACATATATATAATGCTTTAATTTTTTACAACTCATATTCAGGAGGAACTTATTACCACCATTGTTACAGATGAGGCAATCGGGGTACCAGGAGCCTAAGGAATTTGCTGATTCAGAAGGTTCATGAGACTTGGTTCTGATTGGAACTCAGGCATCTGGTGCCAGTGCTGCTAGGCTTCATGACTAGGCTATACCTCCTCTTTTGTAGGTAATCATACCTGTTTGAACTAGATGTGTATTAATTAGATTAATTAGATGTGTGTTGCACAGTAGGTGCAATCCTTGTCATTATAAACATTTTAGATGTGCTGGCAAAGACAGAAAGAGAAATTTGGCTAAGGTATTCAATTGAATAATCCAGTGAAAATGCTATTGTTTTATGGGGGTGTGGAATGGAGAGGGAGATGGGAAGGGTTATCCCCAAATGATTGTATATCTGGCTAAGTTTCTACCCACAGTTCTTTGCTCTCTATAACATTTTTCATTGTGATCTCAGTATTGACAATGATGTCCCTGGAGATTTCAGTTCTGGCATAGACACCTGACATATTTTCAGAGTTCTACAAAATAATGAATTTGATGGGGGTGCCGCAGAATAAATTGCTGGGTTCATCTCCTCTCTGAGGGCAAGTAGCTTCCATCCTAGCCCTCTTAGAGTTTCATGTTGCTTAGGGATCAGTGTTTCTGGGTATGTCTTGAGCAACCAGTAACTTTGTTAGATATTTCATTCAAATCCTCCCACTGTGCATGTAAGAAATCACCAAGAATCCTGTTCTAGGAATTCAAAAGATCCCTCTGTCAGTTAGGAATGCTTTTGGGTGAAAGTAACAGAACACCTAAGGGGTGATTGTTTAAACAAGAGGACTTTGGCAGTGCTGACCCAGACTCAATGGCTCCATTACTTCTGTCTCTGGTGATTTCTTAGCCTTTTCCTCACAGTCACAAGATGGCTACTGAAGCTCCAACCATCCCACCCTTATACCAAAAGTAAAGTGATGGCAGAAAATGGGCTTTCCTTTTATCAGGGAAGATAAGTTTTCTCTGAAACCTCACAGTACATGTTTCCTCACTGCTCACTGGTTACAATGGTGTTGCATGCTCATTATTGGACCAGTTCACCATGTGTTGGGATAAAGCATCTTCCTCCAGTTCTTGATAAAAACTGTATTTCGCTAGAAAGGATAAAGGAGTGCGTGTGTGTATGTGTCTGTGGGTAGGCAATAAATTTTGTTTGCTACATAGCCCTTCTCTCTCCTATAGGCACCCAGGGGCAGATCACTCCCTATATGGATTTTCATTCTGAGAGCCTATTGGCTGCTTTGGAATTGATCCCAGAACCATACTAGGTGGTAACATTGGACTCCCCACCCAAGATGGGGAAGGTCAATCAGACTGTCTTTGGTGAGCCTCCAGCACATGGGGAGTTAGGGTTCCTATAGCTACCCTTCTTCATCATATCTCCAGCTATATGAGCCACTGCTTATGTGCTAGTTAGAATGAATGAAGAGACTATTTTGGTGATTCTGTGTTAATTTGACTTCAAAGAGTTGCAAACATAGATCAATTTTAGGCAATAACCAGATCAAGCCATTTCAGGACAGTTTGTATCAGTCTTCATGTTTTTAACAAGATATGATGCCAGGTTGAGTCCGATGCAAATTCATTTGAAATTTTCAAGTTCAGTTAATGAAGGCGTCTAGATTATCTTTAGACCACACAGCCTGCTGCGCTAAAATGGGCCCATTGCAAAGTTATTCTCAAGGGCTGTTACGTCTGTTCCGCCGAACTTTTACTGTTTGTGAGTAAAAAGGGATGATAGTATTTTTGCTCTTCAAGTCTCCCTTTCATAACTTATGCAACGCATCAGCAAGAGTAGGGGCCACTGAGGGCACCATGAAAGTTTACAGTGCACACCACCAGTTTCCTTTCAGTTGCTGTTACACCACAGTTGAGGTTGGAGGTGTGGAAGGAGCATCACCAGGGGAAGCCCCTGATATGCATGGTTTGGTATCTACTCTGCCAGCGTTTCATGAGATGCTACTAACCAACTATGAAAAGACATTCTCTGGGTGTTGATCACAGGTTAGTCTGGGCAAATGACACTACAATTTAATTTTCATGATTGGTATGCATTTAAACATTTTAATATTTATTTTTTAAAATTGTATTTCAGTTTTCAGAAAACATAGAGTATGGAGAAAGAAATCATCCTCTTTAGAATAAGCATTTTTTCCAAGTTTCCTTTATGGTTGTTAAGTAAATAAATAACTTCTACAAGACTCATAGCCCAACTGGTTAACTCCTCCGTCCGCGGACACAGGAGCACTTCTTCACCCGGCAGGGATGCTGTGAAGCCTAGTTAATTGTTTGCAAAATGATCCCAAGCTCCCCGATGAAAGCAGCCACACTTCCCATGCCCGTTGTTACTGTTAACAGTGTTCTCTGCTGCCAAGGAGAATTGGATCCAGAATCTGCCTGGATTTTTTAAAAAAATATTTATTTATTTATTTTGGCTGCGTTGGGTGTTTGTTGCGGCGAGCGGGGGCTACTCTTCGTTGCGGAGCGCGCGGGCTTCTCATTGCGGGGGCTTCTCTTGCTGCGGAGCACAGGCATTGAAGAAGACTGGCTTGTGTTCAGAGAGGGGCGCATGGGTGTTCGTTCAGTTGTTGGAAAATTGTTCAGCTTGCCTGTGATCTCATTAGGTTTACCTTTAGAGGTGGTGCGCTAGCCAAAGTCGGGTCTTTTACAAAGCTGCCTCCAATAGCGTAACGAGCATCAATCAGAGGAAGAATCCAGGAACAAACCAGTCATTTCCCCACATTCCTTTTTGCTTTGCTTTTTTAGTTTTTTCAGAGATCAAATTCAAACGGCATTTTATGCTTTCTTTCACTGAACTAACAGTAGCCTGGAGAAGGTATTTCAATCCCTTTATAGAAACTTTTTCTGTAAAGTGCACTTTCTGGGGCTCATCTGGAGCACTGCTGGTTTGGGCCTTCAACTGGACCTGGAAGTGCTGGCTGGTCCCTGCGTTGTGCCGTCTCCAAAGTCGTATTTATGGCAAAGGCTACGGTAACTATCAAAAGAAACATGGGCCTTTGTTATACAGCAGAAACTAACACATTTGTAAAGCAATTATACTCCAATAAAGATGTTAAGGAAAAAAAAGAAAAGAAAAAGAAGAAAAATACAAAATAACGTGGACTCTGCCTCTGAGCTCCTCTGGAGCAGGGGAATGTTAAGCGAGACATCCGTCTGCAAAAACAGTCGACTAAATATGTCCACTGCCTGTCCCTGAACTTTAGGAAAAATGGTTTATACTAAATGAGTTTTAGAAAAGCAATAAAAGCCAAGCTATCCCCCTTATACTGATTTCTATATTAACAGAGAAAACACACATTTTAAATGGTGCATATCATTTATTAGAAGGATCATTCTATGGTAGTAATATTATCAATAACTATATCATGTATAATACAACTGTATGGTACCAGTTTTGTTAGAGCTCTGATGTACGATGTATTAGGTACTAATCTTATTTAATCCTCACAATAGTCCTATGTGATAGGTATTTTGATTTTACAGTTGAAGAAATTGAAGATTTTACAGCTCAGTTATTTGTAAGTGGAGAAGCAGGGATTCCAACCTGTCATCAAAGCGTGTGTAAGTCACAAGGTTCTACTGGGTACAGTTCTAGAACGTGATATACTAATCATTATTGGTAATGATCAGAAAAATTCATGATTTACTATTTATTTAAATATTAGTTATAGGAACGGAGGATGATAAACATAACATCTGTGAATTTTTTTTTAACAGAAGAAAAATAAATTGAAAATGTAAATCAGCCGGGGGAAAAAATGTCTTCAAACTGTTTCCAAAATCATTCTCAGTGGCAAATCCTTAGGCTAACTGGCAATGTATAGAAACTGAATGCTGGGAATTCTCTAGTGATCCAGTGGTTAGGACTCCACGCTTTCACTGCTGAGGGGCCCAGGTTCGATCCCTGGTCAGGGAATGAAGATCCCGCAAGCTGCGCAGTGTGGTCAAAAAATAAAAAACCCAAAGAAAAGACAAAAATACCCCTGAATGCCACCAAATGATAAGGATTTTAGGTTACTAAAGTGCAAATAAAATGGGAATTATTTCTGTCAAAGCAAGAGCTGATTTCTACTACAGAGATTAGGGAATCAGGGACAGGGCAAAAACAGTAAGGTTCAGAATGTTTATTTAAAAATATACCATGATCCTTTACTTTGTAAATACTAAACATAACTTAGGTATTGGAAGTTCCTCCCAGAATACATTATTAACCCCATGGTGGAAAGGACAGTGGACAGGAGGCTAGGAGGGACAGATTCTAGTCCTGCCTCCAATTAGCTAGGTCTGTGACCTTGGACAAGTCACTTGACCTCTCCAGACTTCAGTTGTTTCACCTGTACAACGAGGTGTCTGGTCCTTTCCAATTCTAAAATTCTCAGAGTCTATGAGTCAAACTTATCTCATCTTTGCTAATGGCTCAGTTTTACTTTCCATACACCTCTTAGGGAATTGTCAAGGAACCAACTGAAAATGCAGTTCAATTCTCACATGAGTTTCTTTGCTCACTCCATGCCCCCAAGCTGCTGCTGCTGTTTTTAACCCCTTTGTCATTGGGAAACACTTTCAAGGATAGTGGGGAAGCAAGTAAGATGAAAATAATTTACCAAAAGATGGAGTTTTACATTTATATGCAATGCACTTATGTCCACTTTGCCATCTCATTCGTTGTTCTGCTTTTCGATTACCCTCTGTTAGTTTGGATTGCTTTTTTTTTTTCACTTACCACAAAATCCTATTTAAAAAATTGTAACTTGGAAAACCAAGATGGATTCTTCTATTCAAATTAGCAAGGAACAAAATATTTTTAGATTTTTACCTACTAATTTTCCATGTGCAATGATTGTCATTATTTTAGCTGATAGAATTAATGAGCTGATTCAATTAAAAGGTTTTAGGAAAATTATTTATGGCTTAATGGTAAGTATATTAACAAAACCTCCATTACCGTGTACAGCATACCTATCTCTTTCATCCTTGAAAATATTGTAAGATTTCTTTTTGGGAGCATATTTTAAAACAAATATAACAAGTATACAATAACTACTTTATAAAAATGCCCTGCACTAAGTAGGAAATTGATACCCAGATGATATAAAGACCATGAAAGAGAAGGAAGGCACAGTCTGCAGCTGACCTTGAAACCTCAAGCCTGTTTTTACCAGGAAAACAAACAAGAAAACTTAAAAACTAATGAGTATGTGAGACCATCTAATAGGAGACAATCCTCAAATCTCATGATCCTCACCCAGAGCCCAACATATAGACACCCAATGTTTTTCATCAATGTCATGTAACTTGTAGGCGTTTACTTTACTGACAGCAATAATTATCTGTGGCCTTCTAAAGTGTTTATCTTGAGTTTTAAAATCATATTTCTATTGAAATATTTTGCTTATATGAATTACTAAACAGATCTCAGCCATGGACAGATATTATTTCACTTGATGCTATAGAACCAGTGAAAAATGTTACGGCTTATTTTATTACTCAGCCCCATGAACAAGATTATGAGTTCTGTTCCAAATGCTTAGAATGTATTTATACTTGCACTAAACATGAATGACCTAGTGTGGGAATTCAAACTATGTGGCATCTATGTGATCACTACCCACTCCAAAGATTAGTGCCCATAATTGATCACAACCCTATTTCCCGCTGAGCTGAACTCGGCCTCAGAATCCTTCTCTACAGCAGTGGATGCAGCTACCACAAGCAAATAGAAAACTATTGGCTGCCTGACATCTAGAAGTAAAATATCTTATTAAAAGCCCCATAGGTTTGCCTCATTCCTTATTACCCTATAATTGTCTTCCCTGAAATCTTCAGGTCTTTTGTTTTCATTTTGACAAGTAATGATGTATTTTTCAAAAAAAATGATCATTTGGGACTTCCCTGAGTGTCACGGTGGATAAGAATCCGCCTGCCAACAGAGGGGACATGGGTTCGAGCCCTGATCCGGGAAGATCCCACATGCCATGGAGCAACTAAGCCCATGCACCACAACTACTGAGCCTGTGCTCTAGAGCCCGCCAGACACAACTACTGAGCCCACATGCCACAACTACTGAAGCCCGCATGCCTAGAGCCCGTGCTCTGCAACAGGAGAAGCCACCGCAATGAGAAGCCTGCACACCACAACGAAGAGTAGCCCCTGCTCGCCACAACTAGAGAAAAGCCTGCATGCAGAAACGAAGACCCAACGCAGCCAAAAATAAATAAAATTAAATCTTAAGGAAAAAAAAAGACCATTTATTGCACATTTTTGAATTTCCCACAGCACCTCAAACACTTCTAAACACACATTAGGGACTCTATAAATACTTGTGTCTTGAAGAGCCTAAATGCTAGAAACACAAGATGGAAACATCCCACAGAGCCAAAGAGGACCCAATCGCAGTGACGTCTGTCCTGGGCTTCAGTTCTCTCCAGACACTCACAGAAGGAATCACACACCAAAACGGCCCCAACAAATTAAGTCCCGGGAGAGCAAAGGAGAAACATGGAAATTCCAGTTCCTTTTGTGTTATGTTTTCAAAATATGCGGAAATATGCCAAATGCCTTTGATAATATACTCTGAATTAATGACTAACAGGGAAATGCCCGCTGAGCAGTTCATGGACAGTGTCTCTCCCAAGTCAGATCCTGTTGGCAAATGACCAAAGAACCCTTCTCTCCTGAGCCAGCAGACACTTCTATGGCCAGGAAGCACTCTGACATCAACTCAGCATTATAAAAGTGAGCAATTAAAAGCACCATTTGAAGTTAATCTAATAATTCCACTGAATATCCCCAAACCTGTGTACAAAACATATTTGATCTGGGACCCTGACTTGATTTTAGGGTAAACTGTTTCTTAAATAGAAATATAAAGATAAGCCTTAAGCCTTTTTTTTTTTAAAAAGAGAAACAAATACAAGATTTTAAAATGTTTGAGTTAATTTAGCAATATACTGGATAAACAATAAGGTACTAAGGCTAAATTTAAGGCAAATGCAATGAAAGAACATGAATTCCCCTTAAGACTAAGTATCAAATAGTCTGGTTGATGAAACTGCTGTATTTAAGGTTTTGCGGGTTTCTAAAGTAATTAATTCTCTAATTAACACCAAAATATATGATGCTTTTCTCTGATTCCAATACATACACCCAGTTTTCAGCTGAAGAAAATGAGAAAAATTAAAAGGGCCCAATAATTTAATGCAAGCAAGTGAGAACATATTTAATATAAATTTAACAGTCATTCATTTGTACATTCAACATTTATTGAACACCTGCTCTGTGCCAGGAACTCTGTTAGCTATTAGGGGTTAGAGCAGTGAACAAGATATAGTTCCTACTCTATGGAGCTTACAACCGAGTCAGAAATCTTGCCATTAAACAACTACAGAAAGAAATATGTTAACAATCGAGATAAATGTGGCACAATCAAATAAAAGGCTCTTGTTTACAACTTTTAGTTTACTTACAAAACTATGGTTTCCTACAGAGGTCGTTTGGATTATGTAAATTTTGATTTGCCCTATAAAAGAAATTTCAATTAAAATTAAAAGATAGAGTCTCCTATAGATACACTCAGCTGTAATTTTGGATTGTATCTGTGTTGAATATAAAAATGACAAAGGCAATTTTTTTTTTTTTTTTTAAAGAAAAAGTGCTAGTAGCTATTCTAGAAATACTTTTAACGGAGGCTGTTTCCAGGGGAATTCATGACTGCTTTAGGTTAACGGTTGGTGGCTTCATGTTCAGGCCTCAAACTCTGAACTTCCATTGTTATCACTTAATTGACTTGGTTATATCTCATGTCAGCATTTCCAAATGACCTTCCTTTTAAAAAATAAAAATTACCTGACATAGAAGCATTGTTGCAGCAATCCCACACTATCTTTATGTATGGCTGGGCCTAGAATCTGCTTAGCTTATCTACCGCTAGGGTACCTCCCATCATCCTTGCTTATAACATGAGACAGCTCCAGGTACATGCATGTTGAGGGAAAAGAGATGAAAAACGAAATCTATCTATTATCATGACTATTATTAAGATGACAACTAAATCCACTGATATCCACTTTATTCTAAGACAGGGAGTTAGTCTTAAATACCTTGCATATCACAATTAAATATTGTCAAGTTATGCTTATTTTAAAGCAGGATTATGTGCATCTTTTCCTTACTACAAATGTCTCCGAATGTTTAGTTGTGCTAGTTAACCAGATGGAAACTTAAATCCTCTTTACGTGTACATGAGACAACAATAAGAACAAATTGGGTTTCTTTAATGAGTGGGATTTTATATAAAGTAGGTATGACGCCAAGATGGAACTCTGCTAGACTGACTGAAGCAAATTAAGGCATCAAATGAGCGTTTCCCCTCCCCCTGCATTGTGGAAAAGTTTTAAAAGTCGTTTTGAAGTACTTTGATCAAGCTTTGAAATCATTTTAGTGGGTGACTATTGTATGAAAACTGTAATTTATAGTCCTTGACCTAAGCAGCTCTTTGTCTCACAGCCACATTCAAAACAATAGCAGGAAAGTGAAAAACACAAGGGGAACCCAAGCTGTTCTGGTTATTATTTAATTCATAATTCCATTTTCCTTAATCTTTCGAATCCAGGCATGTTCTTAATAAAACATCTTCAGACTGTTTTTACTATATATAGGAAGGTTAGTTTGGGGTAATAATACAATTAGATGGTCCGAACTTTTGTCACTGCAACGCTTCCTTAACCTGAGAGTGACTTACCAGGCAGGTCCAGAGAGGCACCTCTCTGTAAGTGGTGACTGTGCCGGCAAACTCCTATTGTTTGCCTTTTATTTCCTCTCTAGTTAAGCTGGCTTTGTTCCTTGACCCTAATTGAGAATGTGCCAATTGGGAGATTTTCTCCTCCTGTCCTATTCACAATATAGTTATACTTTTGAGGCAACTTGCAGATCACATGGAAAATGGCAAGCTGCCCCCAACATGAACGAGCTAGGAGTGATTCTCTAACTAAATCAGAGACATTTTACTATTTAAATTCGTAATTTTAATCAGCTGAACACCACCATTCAGCCTGAAAGTATCTGTAAACCTCACATGTTCTTTTAGCTCCTTTTGCCAAAACAGTTACTGACACACTAAACCTCACACCATATTTGCCCCTGTAATATCTTAGTTACAAGTTTTATCATCTTCAGGTGCCAAAGATGCTTAGGTGTGCTTTTTGCCAGAGAGCTTAGGTCAATTGTTCTCCCCCAACTTGGACTCTGAAAATATATGGATCAGGACTCCAATGAGCTGCATTTTGGTCCTGGGATCATTTTCTAGAGAGAAAAAGAGCCAAGGGGTAGTGAGAGAGTGCAAGAATATGTATCCACATGGAAGGAAACTGCAAAGGCAGGAGAAGGCTAGGACGGCAGGGAAGAGGCAGGAAGTGAGGGGAGTACAGCACATGGAAGATTTAATTCAACTGAAACTCCAGATCCTAGGGCGGAACAGGTTAAAAAGAGCAGACATCTCAGCTATCTTCATTCCAGAGAGGAAAAGGAAACACTGGGTGTAGCTCCTCAGGGAGGGGTGAGTGAATTAACTGTTCACTTGGGGGCTGTGCATTAATTAGTGAGCCCCCACCCCACCCTAGGGCCCATTTAGTGGATGATCTCATCCAGGGCTCTAAGCTATCCCCTAGAGGCTTCAATGAGTGAATGCACCCCCCAAAGAGGACAATTTATCATCTTTTTCCAGGGTGGAATCAAGCCTTGCCAATAATGAGCAGGTACACACACTGATGCTTAAAAGAAAATGATTCCCCCTGGAGATCCATCTTTCTACTCTGCACCCCTGAGCCTCCCTTTTATATATGATTTTAGGAGTGTTTAGAAGAGTTGACATACACCTCGCCTGAAGCAAAAGAAAAAAAAAGAATTCTCACTGTTTTTTGTTTGTTTTTTGGGTGGAAATGGGGTGGGAAGGGCTTTATGAAGTCACCTGAAATATCAGCACTGGATCAGCTTTGTTCTGAGCTCATGCCTCTGCATGCTTTGAACAAATAGGGTCTCCTGTTTGTTTGTGAGAGCAGACACTGGGCAAGTCTATATATGAAGAGAGAACATCATTTAGTTTTATGTTTGTACACACACTCCTGCTTTCTGACTTGGCATAATTCATTAACACAGTTTGCAGAAAGCTCCATAACACAAGATTTGACTTTAATGTTAATATTCTAATGATGAGAGCAAAAAAAAAAAAAGTTGTCACCCCATGTATACCCTCTAGGGCTGATGTTTACAGTGTCTAAATTTAAAAAACAAATAAGTAAACAAACAACACATACAGTTAGACCACAGATAAGTATTCCTTACGTAAAAGAGGGAGAAGGAGGATTTCAGCTTCCAGTCTGGGAACGCTAGTGCCCTCACCACACTCCTCCAACTGAAAAGTAGTAGATGTTATAATCACATTAGTTTTTATGTTGAATAAAGCTTAGGTGTTTTTTTTTTATTTTTTTCTTTTTTGCGGTACGTGGGCCTCTCACTGTTGTGGCCTCTCCCTTTGCGGAGCACAGGCTCCGGACGCGCAGGCTCAGCGGCCATGGCTCACGGGCCCAGCAGCTCCGCGGCATGTGGGATCCTCCCGGACCAGGGCACGAACCTGTTTCCCCTGCATCGGCAGGCGGACTCTCAACCACTGCGCCACCGGGGAAGCCCCAAAGCTTAGTTTTAAATAACTTGTAACTTTATCAGAGTATGTACAGTCTACTGCTGGTTTCTTCCCCACTTTTCAGGGCCAGATTTTAAAACCCCATTCATAAAGAGGAGGTGATGCCCTTGCCAGAGAACACCGGTACCTTCTCCTAACACATTATGTCAGGGCACCAGGTGGACGAGCAAATTCTGAAATGCAAGCACCTCTTTCATTTTTAAAATTTATTTGTGCACCTTCATCGTAAATTTTTTTAATATAAAATAAACAAATCCTTGACCAGGGTTTAACAGAGTTTTCAACATCTGTGCAGATAAATGTAATTTAATTCTAAAGAAGAAAAAGCAGTTTAGAGCATGCCATGAAAACGGCTTTTAACATTTTTGTCTAAAATGTGTGTGTGTGTGTGTGTGTGTGTGTGTGTATCAAGACAACAGCAGTGGTTCCAAATCATTCTATTTTACTCATGAAACCTGCATGGTGAATTTTACGCTGAAACTGAAGTTTGCCTGATACTGCCTTACTGTTTCATCTTCTTCCTCTTTTTTGTTTAATGCAACCTGCAACAGAGCTAAAATCTATGCCTGAACCCGACATGTTTGTGTCCTTCAAAAGGAAAGGCAGTAGGCAGATTTCTGCAAATCTTCTTAGGTACAAAATGAACAAAGTACAAATGGTATATTTAGTCTTTTGAAAGAACCAAGCAATGTATATAACTTGAAGGTGTTTGTAAAAGTTACATTTTTACTAATATTTCCAAACTTACTCAACATTATAAAGAATATTATGTTTTGTCAACATGAGGGCAAATATTTTACTAAGTACATTTTGGGGTATGGATTAATTTTTCACCTTCCTAAAAGATAGGTTTATAATGAATTTACTGATATTTTCCTTTAGATTGAAATTTGGTTTGCAGTAGAAAAAGTGAATATATGAAAGTAGTATTTGTTCTGTGAACAAATACAAAACTTCTTTTATTTTGCTTACTTGAAAATTGCTCTAGGCTTATTTTTGGTACACTTAATTCATTCAAAGCCGAACAATCCTAATGCCTAGATTATTTGAGTGTTATATAATTATGTGGTATAAAATGCAGATACAAAGCAGGGTACAGAATGCACTTTTGAAAAATTTTACTCATAAAAATACTGACTACCATACATACTGACAACTAGTTACGTTTAAAAATAAACTCTTGTCAAGGCTGGCACCCAGCTTCAGTTGTCTGCCCTCAGCCCCCAATCCAAAGAAGGAGTGTGGTTTCCAGACACAACGTAACTAATGCTTTTAAATGAGATAAATGGAAAATGTTTGGTGTTCAAATAAGTATTATAGAAAGAGGAAGTTCTCATCAAGTATATTTTTTTCAGATTGGCTTACTGCCATAGAAGTCAGGAAACCATAAAGGCTGGACAAAACAAACGCAGGCTCCCAGCAAGGTCTGCCTTTGCAGGTGAGAGTGAAAATCTAGTTGCAGCCTTCATGATTTCAGCTTTGCTGGGACTGTGCTAGGTTATTCCATGACAGCAATGCAACCCTGGGTATCTGTGAGTGTACATGAAGAGAAAGGGGGAGGGAGAGAGAATGAATGGAGGCTTACCAAAAAATAAAAAATAATAAGAGGGCGATTCAGTAATTGGGAGGAGAATTGAAAAATCACACCTTTCAGTCTCCACATTTTTTCTTTTGTTCAGTATATAAGGAGAAACCATCCGGAAGGAAGAAAGATTATGACTATCTATAAACTAACTCTTTGACAGAGACAGAAATGCTGATAATGAGTGGGCTGTGTCTGTAGTTCTTGGCTGTTCACATGAGCAAGGGATGAAGGAAAACAGAAACTCTTGATATGTTTGTCTAAAGAGGTAGTGGTGTGACCACGGGCAGTGAGAGTTCAGCTGAAGTTCAGGGCAGATGCTGCCAGGAGTTTACACTGCAGGAAAGTAAAATTGCTTCCGGATTCACCTTTTCCTCCCAGCTTCTCTTCCAGGATCATCAGGGTCAAGCAGTGCTATGGCATAAGGTGACGATGTTGGTGGGGAAACAGGCTTGGAGCAGGATGCCCCTTTCCCGGTTACAGTCCAGCTCCTGGATAAATCCGTACCAGTAGATGACTAAGCCTGGCCCAAACCTGCAAAAACATGAGAAAATAACATGCACACATAGTATCAACATAGTTCCAGAAAAAGGTAATCTTTGAGGCATGGATAAGATCATTAAATGTTGTACAAAGTTTTTGTTTTGGTTGCTACGAGTATGACTAAAAGTAGCTGAACTTACACCAAGGAGCTTATTTCATGCAAGTGTCACCGCCTTGGACGGATTTGTTACCTTTCTTTCAAGGAACCTGAACTATTTCACTACTCTAATTACCTCTCAGTCAGGTGTTGTGAGAACTTAGCTGATGAAGGACAAAAGCAGAGTAGAAACAGCATTGATTTGGGGAGCATCAGGCTTGGGATTTTAGCCTCTTGACATTTAGAGGCACTCTTTTAAAAGTTAAACTTACCTGTTTTCAACTAAGGAAAAAAAAATGTTTGGAAAATAATTTTTTAAAAATGGAACAGCTCAAGGTCTTCTTCTGGCTATAATGCTCTATTCACGTACCAATAGGGCCAGAAGTTCCTTCTGTGATTCATTCTTTCTAGTCTTACAAACAAAAACCAAAAAGCAAACCCATATGACAACTGGGATCCTGCAAAGAGTTCTCTTGGCCCCTTCACTCTCTGCATTACAGCCTCTCTAAGCGTGAACATGGCATGAAATTTGGTTGTAGGTTCTCATCACGAAAGTAAGGAATAATGCCACGTAGAGTTCTGAAAAATTCTAGACAGATGCCGGCTTGAAACCTCAATGTTTCTAAATTGTGCCTCTGAATTATCTCCAATTTGGTTAGCAGCACACTCAGGAAGTAGCCAGCAGGAAGTTGAGACCTCTAGGCTGGGTTCATAACGATGTAATCACTATCAATCACTGTGCACACAGAGATGTTTTGCACATCAGTTTCACGTTTTTCCTACCGAGAGTACTTAATTAAAGGGCAGCTCTACTTTTGGTGTCGTGTTGCAGGAATTTTACAGTGAAAGCATAAATTATGAACGTTGGGTTACTAAAAGGATGTCTAAAAACAGAACTGCTTTCTGTATTCTGACATTACAGCAGGCTGAACCGCGCTAGGCCAAAAAGCTTTTTCCTTCCATGATTTATTATATGCTGAAGTGTACTTGCCAAACCTAACACTACAGGATGGGCTGCAAGATACTGTATGCACAGGAACAAGTTCAGTTGGATGTCATGGAATAGTTTATTTGGGGATTCACATCAGTAGGGCAGCCAAGCTGTACGTGAGATTAATTAAAACTTTTGCATTCCCTCCATGCAGGGATAGAATCATGAGATGTTGACTCATCAACTGAACTAGTTCTAGAGGACACAAGAGCTGTATTAGGATGAGATGCCTTGGAGCACCAGGCGCTGTGACATTTACCTGAATTCAGGGCTGACTGCAAATGCTTTTGTTTCTCAGTATCTCTGGGGAGAGTTTCCTTCGTGGTCAGAAGAATCAGGCACCTAGGGCACAAGGTATTTGGGGCCCCAGTGCTTAAATGCACACGAGGTGAAGCTCACACCTGGACGAGGTCTTGCTTCCATTTCAACCAAGGCTTTCTTAGTAACCTTTAATCACAAACAATTGTCTGCAATGGATACCATTTGGTATCTTGATTTTACAAAGAGCTCTATGACTAGTATCAAATGATCTCAGGTTTGTCAAAACAAGTCTGGCAAGAGTAAGAAGACCTGTGATTCTGAGGATCATGTCTGAGAAGCCTCAAACCTTCCCATCAGTGAAGCAGCCCTCAGTCACAGCCTCAAGAAATCTACCGCTAACCTCAACACATTCCCCTGCTTTATATTACGCAGCCATTCTTGAGGCCGTGATGTTCTTTAGAAAGGCGCTCATATTTCTATGAAGGGAGAAAAAAAAAAGGTGATCTAACCAGTCATGGAAAAGAACAAAAGAATATATAGAGGTCATAAACAACAAGCCCAGTGTTTTAAAGATTTAATAAAACAGAAACACATATCACCAGCACTGAGAGAGTAAGGGCAGCCTGCGCTTTCCCTGAATCATAAGCCAAAGGACACTAAGCAAGAAGGCTCTTTACGAAAATGGCATTTTCTAGGCATGAAAGTCGGGCTGGGGAACACCTCAGTGATCAAGAAAGTGGACTTGTTTCACTTGTGAGGCAACACATGAAATCAGCAACTGGAAAAGGTTTTTGCAAGATTGTGAATCTAAACATTTCATGTAGTGGTTCACTTAGGAGGACTCTCTGAAGGTAGCAACACAGATCTATGAACTGTTTTTAGTATATACGAGAAATGACTCATAATAAGGCTCTACCCTCTTTCTAAGTCATTGTTCTCTAGCTTTGGGGTGAAATTATATTTACTTGGGCAATACCAGCTCTCTCATATGACCCAAAAGCTCTGATTGACAATATGTGCTTAATTAATTAAAAACAAGGAAATACTACTCCCCTTGTAAATGGAGATTGGTAGACGGAGGCTTTCAAATTATGTAGTCTGTGAATGACAAAAATAATGAGGACTGGGGCTTCCCTGGTGGCGCAGTGGTTGAGAATCTGTCCGCCAATTCATGGGACGCAGGTTCGTGCCCTGGTCTGGGAAGATCCCACATGCCGCAGAGCAACTGGGCCCGTGAGCCACAATTACTGAGCCTGCGCGTCTGGAGCCTGTGCTCCGCAACGGGAGAGGCCGCGATAGTGAGAGGCCCGCGCACCGCGATGAAGAGTGGCCCCCGCTTGCCACAAGAAACGAAGACCCAACACAGCCCAAAATAAGTAAATAAATTAAAAAAAAATAATAACGAGGACTTTAGAGGGTTACAAGTTTGGAAATTTAACGGGAGAACAAGACCTGGCCTTGTTCCCAATACCTTGAGTGCATTTCTGACGTTTCTCCAACAGCTGAGGATCCAGAGATTATCAGATGCTGGCAAATTAACCTTTCAGCAACTTGGCTGTTTATGAAGAGGCTGACCGCATTAGGCAACATTACATGGTCCATTCCTCCATTATCGGAATCAGCAGAAGGCAACATGTAGGCTGATAATTCGAAAAATCAAGCAACCCATCTCTAGTATTTCCCTCTGAAAAGTTGTAAAACAGGGAGTAAACAAGACCTAGGAAATTTTTATGTTGGTCAAGTACATGCTGATGGGCCTAGAGACTTCACCTTTTTGATGCCTACTTCCATTTATTGTGGCACTACTGGACAAGAATGAGATCACCGGGAAGGCAAACATAACCTTTGTGACCAATAAAAATCAAAGAGTCTATTCACAGAATTTAAAAGAAAACAGAGTCCTTGGATCTGAGCAAATGTGCAGAGCAGAGGGTTGGTCTGCTACTGGGATTGCAGCCCTCCCGACCGGGCTGGAGACACTCAGTAATGGGATGTACATGGATATCTGAATTGACTGTGTAAACACATTTCAAGGTTGACTATAATTTGAAGGTTACTATACTCATGGTCAAGTAATAAGATCAAAGACTCCAAATGGATTTTTAAAACTCCTGTGGAGCACAGCCTGGAATGTAAGTGACTCTTGAACAAGTAATTCTGCTTGCAAATAAAATACCACCAAATTAGCAACAATAACAAATACCTCTTGAAAAAATGGGAGGTGAAAGTCAAGAGCCATGACAGACCTTGAGGGTATAAAAGATAAAGCTCCTCATAAATAATGACAACCTTATAAATGTGTTCCTCTGGTTTCCTTCCATTTTAGAGTATTTAGAGAAATTAAGCAGGAGACTGTGGAATGAAAGCTGGGCACCCTTTTGTGGTTTTTGTGCACAGTTGTCTCCCAGAGATCACACGTTTCATCATTTGTCTCTTTGCTACGTTGTGACCCTTTTGAGGGCAACGACCATGTTTTATTTACATTTGTGTCCTCTAGGGCTAGCACAGTACCTGGTACATGACAGATACCCTCAAGAACAAGATGGAGAACACAGAGTTAGTAATAGGATCAGACAGCTTTGTCGCATTGGTTACTGAATCAGTGGCGGCCTAGAGAGGGGCAAGATGGAAGGACGCGTCTATTGCCATGGTTTGGCATTTTTATTAGTGAGCAGGATGAGCACCCTAATGGCATACTAACAGATTATAGTGCTAGTAATAATAACAGTCACAACAATGTTAATTATTAATACTTTCATTGCACTGACTACGTGACAGACACTGTTCTAGGCACTTTTCACGTATCGATCCATTTAATTCTCAGGTCAGCTCCATGAGGGAGGGAGATACAATTACTGTCCCTATTTTACAAATGAAGAAACTGAGGCACAGAGAAATTAAGTATCTTGCCAAAGGTCTTAGCTAAAAAGTGGAGGAACCTGTTTTGGAAACCAGGACTGGCTGGAGGGTCTGTGACAGTCTTGCTACGATGTAGTGATCAGTCTACTAAATATGGTAAAATGGTATTAGACTTTAGCCAGAAAAAGAGGGGAAATGCCCTATGAACTGGTTAGACCACACTTAGAGTGTTGTGGAGGGTTCTGGTGTCATATTTTAAGGAGAATATCTCTAGTCTGGAAATGATGCAGAAGAGAACTCTAGGATGTTTGAGGAAGCATTAGATTAACAAAGTATATGTGACCTGGAAATGAGAACTTAGGGTGGTGATATGCTCATTCACCACCTATGGATGTTTACAGTGCTCATGGGAGAAGGAATTAGATTCCTATTGTAGCTCTTGAGCACAGACCTAGGGCAATGTTTAAAAGTAACCAAGAATCAGATTTTGATTTAACAAGAATAACAATCATTGAATGAGTTTGGAAGTGGATCTTTCCTCAGTCAAGCCTTCGGATGAGACCACAGACCCTGAGCCAATAACTTAAATGCTGCCTGTGAGAGAAGGTGAAGAAGAGGGCCCAACAAGCTATACCCATATTCCTGACCCACAGAAAAAGTGAGATAACAAATGTGTGCTATTTTAAGTCATGTAGTTTTGGGCATTTTTAAAATATAGCAATAGATAACTAATAGATACACCTGCACTACAGACTTGAGTAGTCAAATACCATTCTTCACATATGCAGTATGGAGAGTCCTGTTGGCTACAGATTGGCTTTTGTCAGTTACACCTGCACCTAGACTTTATAGCAGAAGGGATTACCGAATGAGATTATCAATAAGTAGCAACTCTTCATCAGGGGGAAATCTCAGATACTAAGCAACTCTGTGTTTTTACACTAACAGAGCTTCCTGGCTCCTAACTTAGACTATATACCAATGCCCCTCCCTGCTGCATGTCTAGGATGCTGGGGTTATCCAAAGAAGTATAGAAATCATATAATAAAATGAAGAATTCTGCATATTTTCTCAGGTTCTGTGGTTTTGGTGTTAGAGTTGGTTATTGGGCTTCTGAAGCTGCAAATAGAGGGTAGTGATAGGGTGTGGGAGGTTGGTTACAGTTGAGGTGACTGCTGACAATTAGGGAAGAGACACTAAAAAACCCAACCAACCAACCAACCAACCAAACAAACAAAACAACAACCACCCAACTGTAGTAATCCAAGGCTATTTGGTGCTGGGGCAAATAGACTTTGTCAACCTCAACAGGTTGAGGACAGCCCAGGAAAAACAAATGCTGGTTTCATTTTGTTCAGTTAAAAAAGGCAGTAAAATCTGTAAGATATTTTTTTAAAAATTGTCACCAAGAATGTTTTAAAAATGGTAACTTCAGTGAGTAAATTCTTAGTTTTCCAGAAAAATGTAGCTATCCTCAGATAGTCTCTGAGGTTGTTAGATTATGAATGTTGGACAGAATACGGTATAAGTTATAAAGCAAGTCTCTACAGCTCTCTGAGAAACTCAGAGGCACAGACAGGAAATTTGGGCCCTCAAATTAAGGAAGGACTTGCTTATTCTTTCTAAACTATAAAAAAAAATACCCTCACTTCCTTGCCATGCCTCTACACTATCCTATAACTCAGGAATTACTTGGATGGTAGTTTTACTTATGGAGAAAAGAGAAGACTATTAACTTTCTATTGTTAAGACTTTTCCTTGAGGCACCTTCTTCAGAGAGGTTGAAATGAAAGATAAATGCAGGAATTTAGAGATTTCCAATCACATATTAGATATCACTTTGCAAAATTAGCCCCCAAACCCAGCTCCCTGGTTGGTTTCCTGAAGCCTGTTTAGCTTCTATGTCTCCACAGATTTCAGAGGGCACTTGACCAGACATTATGTCTATAAAGATGTTGTCTTAATACAAATAAAATGATTCTAATACCCAACAGCAAAAAGGTAACTTTTACTGCACACTCATTACATGGCAGGCAGTGCTTCAAGCACTTTTACATGTACAGACTAATTTGATATACACAAGCCAGCCCCCTATGCAGGAAGCGGGGGGGGGGGGGCATTGTGATTATCCCCATTTCACAGATGAAAAAACTGAGGCACTAAAATGGTTAGGCTTTGAACCTCAGCAGTCTGGCTCTATGGCTTGTGCTTGTAACCACTACATTATCCTGTCTCTCATTATGCCTTGTATTTACACAGTAATTTGTAACAGTCATTCACCTTTGAAAAAATATTTACAACACCTGGAAATGAGAGAGGAGCAGGGGCCTGGAAGGCAGGTGACTAATCAAAAGTTCAGTGTATGCGTTGGAATTCACCTGTCCTACAGGAATAATTCTTCAAGTATGAAGTCAATAGTTTCACACTAAAAAGTTTATGTAGCTACTCTTTCAGGTTTAAGTGTCACCATGTTTAGGAAGTATATGTAAAGCAACGTACAATTCAGGTGAAAGAAATGAAACTGACTGCATTTGAAGGAGCATATTTGAAGCATCTGACAATCAGGTGGAAGTAAGCTGGGGAATGAGAATCATAACCTGTTCATATAAATGGAAATAAACAGCTGGAATAAGTTATGAGGAAAACTGAGGGAAGCAATGGGTCTAAGTGAGTGTGTCAGGTAGAGATTTGTTTTCCCAGAAAAGAAGATTCAGACTTGCTAAACAGGGTTGATACAGTGAACTCCAAAGGCCCATTTTCGCTCCTAAAATCCTTCTAGTACAGAGATGTATCTCATATTTGTGCAATTAACTTGGCTTATCAATGTTTTCAGCTCCAGGAGAAAATAACTACGTATTAAAAAAAAAATCAATACAATTTTCCATCTCTTTTGATAATATGAAGGTGAAGGGTGGTGGAAGACTCATACATATCCTATTATACAATTTGCCTTTCTACACAGAATAAGAGAAAACTCATGAGCCTGATCATATACTTCTCAATGAGCTACGTTACCATTTTTACATAAAAAAGGATTCTAATGCACCAGGGTTCTACAATATAAATCTGGATCAAGTCAATAAAACAAACAATTTTTAACTGAAGGATGACAAGAGGACCATGGAATGATCTGATGATTTTAGTAAAGTTTCTTGTTCATGAGGGTCTTCATCAAACAATAAAAATAAAACCTAGCTGTATTGATTTCAAATCTTTGTTTCCAACCCAAATCTTATTTTTCAATTCATAAGCAAATGGAAAACTCCTCTCCAAAAGAGGAATAGCAGAGAATCTTTTTTTTTTTTCCTCATTTTGAGTTGCTGTGTGGGGTCTGGGGTATCTTCTGAGGATGTGTGCAGACATGTGGCTGCTGGAAGTCAATTGTTTCACCATCAAAAAGACTTGCATGTGGTTTTCATGAAGAACACATTCTCAAACGCACAGTTCAGGATGAAGGAGAAATATAAAACATCTTATAATTGTTTGAAAATAAACTCTTATACTGTTTATTTAGTTTTAATCTGCGTGTTGTAGATTGGTTATGCACTTGTTAATCACTGTTGTATGTACCTCTAGACAGAGTTGTAAATAACTTTTCAGTCCAAGTGAAATAGGCTTGCACATGTTTATATGCAAAGTATGTGTGTATTTATGCCTGTGTATAAATATGTGTACAATAATAATAGATTAGTGATCATGCAATATAGCATCCTAAGGTTCTGGCACTATGGTTAATTTCATATACAATGCAAATATTCTTTTTTGGTAATATATAGAGATGAAGTAAAAATATAAATTGATTGTTTCATTTGCCTTTTTCTGCTTGGCAGCTCTGTGTTTGCAAATTGAAATGACTAAAGAAAGAGAATCCTAGTTATGGATATTCTTGTTCAATTCATGGATCTTGGTTAGTAAAATTGCAACTCTCTTTGTAACATCAACTCACTGTCTATAATTTTGAAAACAAAAAAGGAAAATATATGAGAAATACTGATTCACCCTTGGCCTTTATGCCACATAGAAAATAAACAGAAAATACATTATTTTGAAGAAAATTTAAAATGTATATAAATACACAACCACAACCACCTGAAATTCTCCCTGGTGTTTATACAACTCGGCATTTTCATGTCTACATTAAATTGCCTGGAAAAGTGCTTAATTTCCACTCCACTTTGTCCTGTGTTGGAAATTCTTAGATGCTATACTAACAGTCTTTCCTGCCTATAGTAAATCTCTTCTCCAAAGAGAAAAACTGAGGTAGGCAGGATAGAAAACAAAGGCAGAGGCTTTTTTATATTTAATCTGCTGTCTTTAATATCTGTTTTCTTGGAGAAACACTAACCCCTGGCAGTGAGGCAGGCTCTCTGCACGTGTCCATTAAGAGTCTACATATAAGCCTGCATATTCATCCTGCGTGCAACACAAGTCACACAAGAAAGGATATTCCTCTCCTTAAGATACTTACAATTCAAATTTCAATAATGTAGAACTATTCACATTTAAGTGTAAAAGATAAGTTATCAATTGAATAATAAAATAACAATAAACGAACAAAGTGCCAAAAGGTTCACAGCGAAAGAATAATTAGAACAATAACATGGTGTTCTAGAAGTTTTCCTAGACAAGGTGAGTTCCCAGCTATGCTGCATTTATTCATACAATGGCCCTTTTAATTTTCTCCATGATACACACATGTTTTTTGAGGGAAGAATGAAGACTGGGGTCGGGGGTCCCAAAAGATGTAGAGGGATGGCAGAATCAGAAGCATATTGAGACGATTTCATTGTAAAACTAGAGAATGAGTTTAAGTACTATAGCCCTGTTTTTTTTGTTTCAAATGAGGATGTGTAGAGTGGACAGTACACAGCCTCAAATGGGAAGGAGAAACACCAAGTGCAGTGAAAGAAACCGAAACCATAAAAATCACAAAGTACCCAAGGTCATATTTACTTTGAAAAACACTTAAGCACTAAGAGTGAGAGAACACTTCAGGTGGACCTTGGGTGCAAATCATATCTATCTCCCTAGAATTTATACCCCAGCCTTCTTCCAAAAGTTGGGGTAGTTTACAAAATTGGTTGTGTGAATTATTACATGTTTTCTCAGTTATTTCCCCAGGGAAACATGCCAAAGGCAAACCCATCATTTCAGCTGATTTAGGGTTTGATGCCAGGGGATTTATAATTGATATGACAACCATAATGGAAAGTGATCATCACGCTGGCAACACATGGGCTGACAGTGCGATAGTCCATTTTGGTGTTTGCCAATTAGTCAACCAGAGACTTGCTCGCATAAATTTTGAGGTTATTTCTGAACTTTTCATTACCAACTTCCTGAATACTAGAAACTAGAAATGTGTTATAAAATAGAAAAGATTTTATCACATAAACATTGCCTACCCCCAAATATATTTTTTTTCATGTAGTCTTTTATTATTAGGTAGAGGGAGGATGGGGTCTCTTTTTCCTCGGCTCAGTTCACAGAAGATCACAGGGTAACCCAGAGTTCAGTCAGACATTTATCTCAAGACGCAAAGAGATTTATGGGTTCTGGATATATAAAAGTCTGCTTAAAATGAAAAAAATTATTGGAATTTTCATACTTGGCAAAGTCAAATAACTAAAGGATTAAGGCTGATACATGTTTGCCTTATAAATCTATTGTTAACCAAATGTGACACAATGCTTCAGGTATGTCAGATCCCAACTTGCTCTAAATGTGTAGTTAAAAATTTCTCTTAATCACAGTAAATATTTCATGATAAGGAAAATCTCTCTGGCTAACCATCACAGTCCTCAAAAGCAAATCTCTCAATTTTACAGATCCATAAAGGCAAATACTGGAAAGAGGAGAAAAAAATCCGAAGGTAGAACCATCTAGGTCATTAGGAAAAGTGGTCAGGTAAGGAAAAACAATTTAAAAAATACGGTTCTTAGAAAAATATAAAATAGACATAATCCAGCCTTGCAGTTATTAAGCAAACACTTCTAGAATGCAAGCTCCATGAGGACAGCTTGTATTTCAGCGCACACAGGAGTCAGCCAATAAATACTGCATGAATGAATAGCACTATAGAGCCCCTGCGCCAGGAGAAGCTGTGAATGCTATCATGCATTTGTAAAAAAAAAAATCTTTTGCTGATAACTCTCCACCATGTAGGGAAGAAAAGTCATTTTTAAAGGTGAGAAAATGAGCCTTAAAAATATGCCCAAGTTGCACACTGAAGAGCTAGCTCCCTGAGCGGCTGTTAGGAATCTCTGCTTTCCAGGTTGTTCTGGGGGAGATGATGCTGTGTTCTAAAAGCTGGGAGGAAACACGAGTACTGTTCCCTAGAAGGGACACTCCTGGTGGCTGACGTGGTGACCGTGAGGTGGGTAGGAATTAACTGCTAAGAAGAAAAACTAAGCACTTGGGAGCCAATCACTGCACACAGGTGGCTCTCTCTTCCTTGAAATACAATCAATTCAGGTAGGCTTTTGTTTACAGTAGCTTTTATCTAGAAGATAAGGTTGTAAAAACATCAATCAAAATGAAGTACTACTGTTCCTGGCCATATCTCAGCAGGTTCATCTGTTTTATTTCTTCCTCCCTTTCCAAATACCTTAAGGTGTTTAAGATGAGTGAAGAGATATCAAACTATTAAAGTGAACTGTATTTGTATGACACACGGATTTGCACCCCATGAACCACAAATACCATCCCTACGGTGCCTGAGCATTCCCAGGTTCAGGAGGAGCCTGTGTTCCTATTGCTTTGCTTTTCGATCACATATAACCTTTACAAAATGATCTTTATGCCATTTTCAATAGTGCTGCTTTAAGAAAATGAGGAGTTGATGGCTTCTATATGTTGGTGTGAGGCTTTTAACTTATTTCTACCCTGCCTTTTCCCCCAAAAGGTGTGTATAATAAAAAAGCAAAATAGAAATAGAAAACTGAACTCAGGAAAAGAAGAATGCATTTTACGGTTAAACTGAACTTCGAAGGTCAACTGCACAGTTAACAAAATTTTAAATTTAAGCCCATAAAGATCCTACCTGATTTTATTTTATTTTTTAAATTTTTAAAAAATTTATTTATTTTTATTTTTTGTGGTACACGGGCCTCTCACCACTGTGGCCTCTCCCGCTGTGGAGCACAGGCTCAGCGGCCATGGCTCACGGGCCCAGCCGCTCTGTGGCATGTGGGATCTTCCCGGACAGGGGCACGAACCCGTGTCCCCCGCATCGCCAGGTGGACTCCCAACCACTGCGCCACCAGGGAAGCCCCCGATTTTATTTTTAACTGCATTACTTATTTAATGCCAGATCCATACAATGAAGCTCTGAGGCAGGGACATTTCCAAGTGATGAGGGTAACTGTTGAGGGAGTGAAAAGGCACACTGGCTGAACTCCAGAGAATAGTTACCAACAGGGCAGTGAGGTGGGCAAGAGAGGCCTGACCGTCACGCGCAGACAGAAGCATGGGAGGGCAGCTGAACTGGTGGTCACCTGGAAATAGACCTTAAACTAGACACAGCCGGCAGGGCTCCCCCCCACCCACCCTCCGGCCCTGGGCTGGATGCAGGTTGTGCTGAGGGTCTGCATGGTGGAAAATATCTTATCTGTCCTTCAGATTACAAGTCATTCTTCAGGGCTGGGCTTTGTGAGTAATTTTTCTGCTTGATCTCCTTCTAAATACAACTAGAGTAAGGCATTGTAGTAAATGTAATGCCCGGTGGTTAACCCATTTCAGACTCAAGTCACCTAGAGTCAAAGGATACTTGACTGAATTTGCTCCAGGTTTATCTTGCTGCCAAAGTCCCAATCTTTGAAACTGGTAGAAGATACAGACTATTTGATTTTTATTTCTTTGAGGAAAATAACACTGCTGATAATCATACTTATAATAATAGCCATAAACATAATCATAGCAGCTGGTATGTACTGAACGATCACCATGTGCCAGCTACTCCTCTAAGTTATTTATATGTATTATCTCATTTAAAACAAAAGCCCTATGAGTAGTAGCCAGTAGCAGTACTTACATTTTCATGTTGAGGAAACTGTTCTAAAGCTGTGCTAAACTGACCATAATGATGACAATGAAGAGAATTAACACTTGCAAGCTTACCATGTGCCTAGCACTGCACTAACCACTTCATGTATATTATTTCATTTACTACATGCAATAAACCTACGGGGTATGAAGTATTACTAGCGCCATTTTACAAACGAGAAAATAGAGACATGGAGAGGTGAGGCCGCTTACTCATGCGAGGAGATAAAGCTTGAAAGTGGTGCAGGTGTTAACCCATGTCCTCTGCGTGCAGGGCTCCCTCCCTGAGTAGCTATGCTACAAGGCCTTCTGCGCTTCAGACTCCCCTAAATACTCTTCCAAACCCTTAAAACATCACTACCAACCCCCTCCTCACACCAATCTCAAGGTAAGGCTCCTGTCTGTCTAGGTTCAATACGAATGCTTTACTAAAGGATTCTTCCACGCTGGGCAAGTCTTTCCTCTTCTATAAAATGTGAAGGCTGGAAGACGTCATCTTTAATGTACCTTTCATTTTTAACTTCCTGTGTCTTTGTTCTCCATCTGTAAAGCAGATATAATAGAACTTGTATACTGGAATTCAAGGTGGATTTGAGAATAAATAAGCTTCACAGCACTTCAATTTGTTGTTAATTCACTGTTGCCCCCTTACAAAAATTCTGCCCAATAGTAGAAGGTAATAAAGAAACCTCCCAACCCTTGCTCCCCTCTCCCCAACACATGAATGGGTAGATCTATGTCCAGAGGACTGGCAACAGACCCATTAGGAGAAAGAAAACCAGGTCAAATACTAATCCAGGCAGTATTGGGAAGTACTTTATCCAGGGAGAAAACAGGATGAAGAACTGGGTAGGAAGTGTCAGTAAAGCACAGTCAAAACATTTCCTACATTTCTAACTAGACTAGATGCTTCTTGGAGCCAGAAAGCAGGAAAGGTCACATCATACAGTCATTCCTGCCCTTAAAAAGGAAAGCTGATCAGCTTCATGGGACCAGGAGAAACTCTACTTCAAAAGAGACTTGACAAAAAACCCTGATGATGTCAGTGATTTAAATTTTATTTAAATATAGGTTCCTGCTCTTAACGACATGACTCCGCTGAGCCTGTTCCCACATTTTGGCCCCAGGTCACCCACTAAGAAGGGCTGCACACATAGATTTCAGAGCAGTGCCTTCAGATTTCATTTTACCATCCCAGATACATTTCTTGTTAGACCAAGGGCATTTTGAAGTCTCCCCAAGCTTAACAGTTCATCTTTGTAATAAACGGTTTCAGTATTTTTAAAAAGGGAGAACATAAAAGGAACAACCTTGAGCATTTTAAACTAATATTTAAAGACTCTGGAAACAGGATAAAGGAAACTTCTGACTTAGGAAACAAATGAAGGTTGATATTTGAAACTGTCCTGACAAACTTTTTGGACACTGAGGCTGGCCTTTGAGGCAGACGGGGTCTTTAGGAAGCTCAGCGGCCAGCACCAATTTCTAAAGGTGGCCAAACCCTTTGTTTTCTCATGGTTAACGAAGTTATTTTATCAGATAATTGCAGGAAAAAAATATGAGACTAAAAGGACAGATTTTTTTTTTTTTTTTTTAAGTAACAGGTGAAGGATCACGTGTGAGTGTGGAAAACTGCAGGGCTGGACTCAAAGGAAGGACACACTTTAGTGAACTCTGGGTTCCATTCTTCAGCTAATGGTGGGCAAAACACTTCAGAGTTCTTAAAATATGTTCACAAATTATACAGTAACATCTGACTCTCAAAACATGTTTTATTTTGACTGGACAAATAAGGAAACTGAGGTGCTCAGAGGTCGAGTGACTTGTTTAAGATCACATGGGAGCCACGGACAGTGGTGCATGAACCCGGCTCTCCCTCCTTTCTGTGCAGTGCTGCTGTGTGCATGTAAAACCACCTCCCCTGTTTTCCCGGCTGCAGAACAGGGAGAATGGTGCCTCCTGCTTCCCAGGCAGGTCCTTTGGAGGGAATCTGGAAGTCAGGTTTGCTCTCCTCTCGGTAAGACAGGGAGGATGCTCTGGGTGGAGGGAGAAGCACACACAGACAGTGATGAGAAAAAGCCTGGCGGCTTTGGGGGCAGCACAGAAAAGTTCAGAATAAACAAAGACCATGGGCCTGGCAGAGGACACAGCTGGAAAAGTGCGGTGAGGCTGCTGAGGGCCAGAGGGGCACTGCCTAGCAGACTAAGGTGCTGTGAGGGCCGAGGGGCTGGTACACAAGTAGAGACCGTTCCTCCAGATCCCATGGAACAGGTATACCAAGCCCTTTGCCCCAGGCTAATCCTCTTTTATGAAACCCAAATGCCCGGGGCCATGTTTCTGTATGGAATTTGTGAGCTAAATATTTACTTTGTGTAGGGCCAAAGTATCTACTACAGCTCACTTATTTGGGGGTAAACACATTAGAGAAGAGTATACATTAAAACAAATCTCTCCCCTTGCCCGCATTTCCACTCCATACAGAAAAAAGACCGCCTGAAAACTATACGGAGGGCTCAACTTTCCTGAGTCGCTGGGACAAAGTATGTGTATATAAACAGTCACAGCCCAGCTCCACGGGGTCCCTCCAGTTTGTATTCTTTGAGAGGTCTGCGGGCACGAGATGATTGGCCAACAGTTTCCTTAGTGACTTACACAGCAAAACCTTATTTAACTGAACAGGAGTCATTAGCTACATGTTATGAAGATAAGGACTTCCAGGAGTGAGTTCTCATCTGGTTGTTTTTTGATTAAAAGCAAGACAAGGGAGAGAGAGAGAGCTCCACTGAGCCTGCAGTTTTCCTTGACAAACTCAGCGGCTCTGAGTTCGCCCCACGAAGGCCACTGGGACTGGTGCTGTGGTTTGACTCCATTGAGTTGAAAGCAATCTGTCAATGTGGGGAGGAGTTACGGAGGTTATTTTAAACATTTAGTTCAGCTTTTGACTGTCTTCTTTTAGAGGCATTCCTGGCTGCAAACTGCCTCATCCTGGGTGACATAAGACAAGCTATTGAATGAGGTTAGACTAAGGTTCCCACAGACAGAGAGCTGGTTCACCCATGTTGCCATTAGCTGATTAATAGGTGTTTATTTTTAGGGCTTGAACTAACAGGCCATGCTAAGGCCAATGCAAGATGATATTTGAAGTAATCTGTGAGTGCCTCATGCTTGCAAAAGACCTTACGTTTTTGTGTGGTTGCTGATATACCTGAAGTCCTTGTCAGACCAGTAAAATTTCATGTCAAGGATAGAGAAAACCCCACCCCACTACATTGCAGAGAGAGCCACTGCAAAAATAGATCCATTATCACTATTTAAAAAAATACTTGTTGAGAGAAAAGGGGAGAAAAATATGATCAACCAGTTATGGCAACTGGTCCAGTCCAAATTCTCATTCAGCATTAGATACTAAATAATGAAAATTCCTAACATTAGGTCCAATGCCTTGCACAAACAATAACTAGACTTGCTATTCATTTTTGAATGAGACTTTATGACTGCAGATATATGCCATTATAAAGCCTACTTGCATGTATGGAATTTATTTTGATTTATGAAATTTATGATTCTAAAGGATTCTGAAGCTAAATGGCAAAATGAACTGGTCTCTTGTTGCCAAACTCTAAGTTTAAAGGATGTTACAATTACATATTTATTTTTATTTGTTTAATGCTTACCTCCCTCATAGACAGTATGTTCCATAAAAGCAATGTCTTGTCTACGTTACCATTACCTGGCATTTAGTGGTATATGGCACATAACAGATGTCAAATAAAAATCTGTTGAATTAATGAATGGAAAGTAGAAAAGTTACACAGAGGATCTTTGCACAGCTATTTCACTTAGGTGTAGTCTAGATCTTGAGCCTAATGGCATACACAGAATGGGCTGAATAGTCTGAAAAACAGTGCTGTTGTTTGCTTTACTTAATCATTTGCCTTTGTTTACTTGATGAGCTTTCCTACTTCCCCAAGCAGGATCACTGTGGTGTTGACTGGCACAGTCACAGGGAAGTTAAAGTGACTGCTTTTCATACTTCATACTTTTTCTTTGAGCTATTTTTTGCTGGAATATTTTTACAGGAAAATGAGCTGGAAACTTCTCTCTTTTAGTTTGGATTTGTCACCTCAGCCTTGTGACACGTAATAATACAACACTGGCACTCCTTCCTTACCTTCTGGGTTAACACAAACCCACCTCTAGCCATACTTCTGAGTGATAACAGCTCTGGGAAAGAAGGATTTAGAATGTAAGACTGGGAAAGATTGCTGGCCACAGTCCGGATCCCCTGCTGAAGTCTGTGCTTGACACCAAAGAGCAAGGTGCAGTTTTATTTAGACTTCATAGAAAGATATGGAAGATCTTAAGAGCCCCAAAATCCAGTGTGTAAAGCTGTTACGTCCACAATCAGATCAGCTAGGTTCCTAATGGGGACACATATGGCAATTTACCACCACCATTTCCAAAGGGAAGCAACCCCTGTGCCTTCTGTCTATTTTCATGATCTATCCAACACAGATCAATCCCTCAGAGCTCCTGACACACTGATAACACCCTTCAGGCTTATTTATGGACCAAGCATTGACTTTACAGAAACAGACTACAGTCACCATTTGAAAGAATTCTTTGATCTCACCCAAGATTATGCACTGGTTCTAGACTGGATCTGTCTCTGGTAGGACTAACAGTCCCCATGTTATATGTTGAAGACTCTTAACTATAATGCCTTCAGGTGGTCAGATGCTGCTTTCAAGATCTCCAGCACGAGATCAGATGTTTCAGAAAAAGACGGAAATAACAGAAAAAGAAGGATATCACGTATGGGCCATAATTTTAAGAGGAAGCCTGTTAGACTCACAGTGTGATATTCAGACTTTGTCTTAATTTAATGGGAGATGGTGAACAAAAGGGGCTAGTTCTCTGATTGAATCTCACTTATTTGTTAGAATTAACGCCATTCATTCAGCAAGTATAAAACATCTGTAAGATAACAACAAAAGTTCTCATTTTGCTTAGAGTTACCACTTACAAAGCTGAAACATACCACAACAAACAAAAAAAGGTCACAGAAGATTTAGGGTACATATTTCAACACCTATCTTCTTTTTTTCAACGTGCTTAGCATAACTTGATTAAACTTTATTTATTTAAAATGTTCCTATATTTATTCATTTTAAAGGATTGAACATAACTGCTCAAGAAAATGGTCTGCAATTTTGGAACCCCTCAGCTTGTGTGTGGATAGGGTCCGTTTCTTTGGGTAACTATACATAAATTACCCAAAGTTAAATGACAGTAGTTATTCAAGGATTTGAGGTACTGGGGACAGTCTAGAGGATACTTCAGCCTCTTCTCTCTTTATATTTTAGGAAACATGAGGAAAAGCAGATTGTTTTATTTTACTAATCTAGATAAGGCTGAAAGGAAGAGAGACCTAGATTAAAGGACCAAATAACTAAGCTGTAAAGGCACTTTCCTTTTTTTCTCAGACATGAGGAAATAGCATCAATTTACATTTATATCGTACTTTATGCTTTCAAGAAAATGCTGATATGTTGTCCAGGAGGATGAAGTATTTAGGGAAGCTAAGTGAGTCCCCAGAGACTTACTGGCAAGACACTGAGGTTAGGACTGAGATCTGCTGACTTCTAATCTAGGGATGCTGGAGGAACCTTGGAAAGTTCTGTTTAACAATTTTACCCTATGGTCCCTATTACATTTATTACTCTTCCAGTTGAGTTTGAATGAAGAGTTAGTCCTTATATTTTACATCTTATCTTGTGTAGGGAGATAAAAAGATCATTATTATTATTCAGAGAGTATTTAAATGCTACAGATTTGATGTAATTGCTAAGCATTATTAAAATACATTTAAGTAATAATTTTGTTTTGAAACTAATTGAGATATTTTACATTTTGATGCCATCACCTCTGACAAGCTACTTTTCACATTGTACCCACAGGCAAACCTTTCAATTCTATAAAATGGGATTTTTGTCAGGCATCCTAAAACATCCGAAGGAAACATTAATTTTTATCTGTCAGGATGTACTAATTAGAGTTTTAAAAATTAAAAAAAAAAAATCATGCCTGAGTTCAAACTACTCATTTGTTTTTTCAAAAAATATAATTATCATTATATTTCTTTTAAAATGTAAGGCAACATTTTATCTTTTAGGTAAGTAAAAACATATTGGCCTTAGTCCAATTCTACAACAGTAAGTTGCATAATTCCTATCAAAAACTATGAATATAATCGCTCTCCTAATTTATTTAGAGAATTATTAAATATATTGTACATATTACCTGATTCTGGTCTTTTGTTATGATTCCTATAGCTATACATTAGGAATGAAATTAAAACAAAAGGACCTGTAATATTTTTCATTACACACAGAAATCAGTTAAGTGACAAAACTGACTATATCTATAATACAATTAAAATCTAATTTTTCAGAATCAATAAAATGCGTAAATATGTATATGATCACAACAGTACTATGGTAAGAACATATCAACTTGTTTAACATTAATTAACCTAATAGATTTGGGGGAGTTAAGTATATTCACTATAATCTTAAGATAGTTCTGGATATAATGAGAAATAGGATATTTAAATAACAAAAGACTGAATAACTTAAAATTATGCACAAGTGATTATAGGGAGGTTAAAGGGTAAAGGGGTTAGAAGGCAAAAATATCTGCCTTGGAATGATAGAGGAGTGGTCCTTATACCTTTGCATCATTCCTAATAGCATAGTACCCTTGCTGATGCAAATGAAACTGTGGGTTCAGAGTATGAAACCATAGCTACTAATTACTGTGCTACAATTTCTGAAAAGCGACCACAGTTCAGTGGCATTGCTGGGAAGATGGAGGAGTGACAGTGGGGAGATTTCACTGAAGATGTGCAATTTCTATCTGGTTGTAAAGGCTGAGAGGAGAATGTAAGATGGAGAAACACTGAAGGGTATGGACAGGGCAAGGATAAGAATACAGGCATTTGTGTCTGGTACTCAGGGGCTTCCTTAGCAGTCAGTCTGAAAATCAGTGCAGTAAGCAATTAAAAGAATGAATCTGGAACTCAAGAAAAAGGTCTAAATGGATGATACAAATTTGGAAATGAAATAGGCGTGTAGACAAGATTTGGCTAGGGGAGCAAAGAGAGAGGGGGGTCTGAGGATGGAAACCAGGGGTGGGAATGTCAGGGGCTGGTGGAGGAAGGGGAAACAGCCAAGAAGGTTGTGCAGCATGAGAGGCTTCAAAGGGGTAGAAGGAGAATCAGGAAAGAGTGGGATCAGAAAGTCAAGGAGTGGGCTTAACAGTGTCAAAGAGAGGAGAGCGGTCAGGCAAGAGAAAGATGAGGGCGTCCGTCTGTGCTGAGTCTGATGAGGAGCCGCTGCGTGCAGCTACCGCTGAGAGACTGCGTAGATGTAGGGAGGAGAGACCCCCAAGTGAAGATGACTCGAAGATGTTTGGTGGCGAAGAAAAGAGCAAAGCTAGAGGGAGAGACGGTGGGAGGAGAGTGAGAGCGGGTCAGAGGTAGGTTGGGCCGCATGTGATGTACTTGTGGTCTAATATGATCTCATATACACAAATCAATGACCTTCTGGGAGTTGTGTCCGTCGACCCAATCAGAAAGACACAAGATTACAATGAGATGAGGGGTCCACTGAAGAGGAGTGCATTATTCACACAGTGGACAAACGTCTACAACTCTGAAATCTATACATCTAGCACAATATCAGAAATATTAGCTTTAAAAAATAATAGTAAAAAATGATAAGTAGCATGCTTGTTAGGCAGAGTTAGGAGGAGGTAAAGAACGTAACCCAATATGCACCATTTGTTCACACAGGACTAAGAACTTAGATCTTATCTAAAGGAATAAAAAGTTACTTTAAAAATATATACTTTCACCTTTGTTGCCTTGAACTCAAATTAAAAGTGAAACGAACTTTATACTAAGGACGTGCGTGCTAACTTAGAAATACTCCTTATTGTTTTCTCTTACTTGATGAACACTGTCAGAGTTTAACTCTGGAACCTACCAGAAGTCAGCGTTAATAAGCTTTGTACTATATCAAAATATGTTATATGTCTCCATGTTTAGTGTTACTTGTTGATCTCAATTTAATGAGGTTTTATGTAGAATTATTAAAATATTAGCTAATATCATAAAAGGTCTTTCGGATGTATGTGCAACCATTACGAGTGGTGTGGGTTTAGCTGTTTATTTGGTATAAAAGTAAGTCAAACTAACAAACGGAAGGTTAGGTTAAACTTTGGGCAAGCAGTTTCTCAGTTACAATAAGTCCTGGGTTCAAGAATTCTGACATAACTACCAATTCTTTCTGTAAAAACTATTTGAGCTCCTGAGAGGTGCTCAACTTCCAATTAGTTATTTGCACAAGGTAACGGGGACAGTTTCTCTGTAAGTCACAGGACAGCCAGTTTTCAAGCTGCAGTGTGTAAAAAGTCCCAAGTCCAATCACTAGCTCAGACTATGATCAGTGACTCTTCTCTGAACTAAAGTATATATATGCATGTGTGTATCAGTGTCACTTGCACTCATCTGCCTCACAGGTATCCTGGGCTTACTTTCCCCTTCCATACATGGCTAGTCATGGGTTAGTAAGTAACCCAACTTGCTGGGTTAGTAAGTCATGCACTCCCAGAATGTCAGTGGTCATCCAACTTTCTTTCAGATGAGTAACCAAAGCCCAGTGAGTTCAAGTGTGTGGCCCATCAAACTCTTCAGTTAAGAGCAGGGTCCAGAAGAACATCAGAAAAATTGCTGAAGTTAGTGGTCATCACTGCTCAGTACCTCTTCTGGCAAAATTACTACAGTTATAATTTTATTATGATGGGAACCCAAGTATATGAGAACAGCTTTAGCTGTTCTGTGATTGACTTACAGATATTTTCCCTTGGCTGGGTCAATGACCTGGAACTTCCTCCATATAACTGTTAATCACTCATTCCATTCTCAGAAATACACAAAAGAAAGAATCATAGAGGCCCCTTTTAGTGAATCTGTGCAAGCAAACTAGACTTTACAGGATAGGACCCAAAGAAAGCGGCACTTAACAGTATGTGATGGTTTCACTTGGGTGGGGAAAAATCACCCACCTGCAGTACCAAGAAAGCAGCATGGGAACTGTCTCGAAAATGGTGCCTACAGGAACTCCAGCCTATTACTACAAGAGTTGCCATGGTGCAACAATTATGTTTATGGAACTGAAGGGGAAGATAGCAGAGGGGAGGAGAGATATCCAGCACATTAAGAAATTGAGAAAGAAAGGAAAGGAGGGATTTACTTACTAAACAGAACCAAAGGGGAAGAGGTGAGATTGGATTACTCAAGATTTAAGCATTGTTTAAGATGAGATCCAACTAAATTCCAATGACAACAAAGTTCATGAGAGATTGAGGATTTTAGCCACAGAGTGAGAGATGCTTTCTCACTGTTGAAAAGTAAATATAATAAGGGCAACAGGAAAATTTTGAGCAGGCATATTCTTAAGCATACAAGGGCACAAAGACCAACGTTTGTTGCACCTTGCAGTGATTGTTGCATTCTAGGAACCTGGAAAGAAATTTACATGTGAAGCTCTTCACAGACACTGTAAGTAAGTACTGCTTGCTAGACTCTGCTTTTTTTCCCCCTGAAATAACTGACTTAACTGCCTAGATGTCCAAGCTCACCACCATGGCACATGGGCACCACTGGGCTGTGCTAGCCACCACCTCTGCCCCTCCCTAAGCTACACTGAGGCCTCCCCTAAGCACCAGGCACTCTGCCAGGCACTTCGCATACTTTACCTCAAATCTTTATGTGAGAGTTATTTTTAATCCACGTTTTCCAGCAAATTCCAACTTACATTTCCCAAGTGCTCACTATACATTCCTATGAATCAGGGCTCAAAGGTTCCAGCTCTATATGGCTCCTAAGTCTATGCTTTGTTTAAACAAGTTGCTCTGCTTTCATCATGCAACAATTTAAAAATAATGAACACTTTGAGGTTTACTAAGTGAAAAAGGTTGCCACCAACTAATTGGGAAAAAGGTACCAATAAGGCATTTCCATTTTGACAAAAATGCCTAAATATTGGACCCCTGGCATATATGAATTTAATCTTAGACTTTTAGGGGAGAATTAGATAATGTACAAATTACACACTGGAACTTGCAAAAAAAAAAAAACCTTTTGAACAGCATTAAAAAAAAAAAAAACGGCTTCCCCAATCCCAACATATGTTTTTACACAAATCTGCATGCTCCAATTAATCTGCTGAACTGCTGGTGTACGGCTGGACCGCCTTAATCATCTTTGTAAGTACAATGTGCAATTTGTGGTCTGATTTCTAGCAAGAAAAGTGCACCTAATTTTGGCTCTCCCCATACTTAAACCTATTTTAGAAAATTAGAATTTAACCATAGCTTTACACAGTTTTAAAAAGAAAAACTGTACGCAGCTGCTGACAGGTCATTGATGTTGTAATACTCTGAGTACCCAAGGAGAGATTTTATAGTATTATCCCAATGAATGGCATAAAAGAGACCTGGATTTTAAAAATTCATCTCCACTTGTCAAACATTATTAGGAAAGGAGGAAAAAAATGGAGATTTCTTGGGATGATCTGACAGAGCAGCGTGTTTTTCTGGTCCGCCATGTCTGGCTGGCAGAACTCTTTTCTTCTTTAGTGAAGTAAACAACTGTTTAGTACAATGCTATGTTTGGAACAAGGCAAGTTTTATTTTCTTTTTTAAGCCCTTGGCTAAAGAGAACAGTCTTATGGGAAATGGCTATTGTGTTTACTGTTATTTGATGATGAAATGTTATCTGACTAAAATACTTCTGTAATAAATTATTCCATTCAATATAGCCATCAATAGTTTGGCCGGTTTAAAAATGCAATTTGCATTATAATGCATTGAGAAATCCCTGATGAAAAACCCCTGTAGACATTGGTTCATATCAACACACACACAACCGTGCTCACTCGTGCTCTCTCTCTTTTTCTCTCTCCTGGCTTTAAAGTTGTTTGCGACTTAAAATATCACAAAAATTCAAAATCTGAAAATGCCATTACCATTTCACAGCTTAGTACAGAATCATTTTAAAACAAGAACAAATATGCTGAATTATTAGTTCACTTAGAGAGCGATGATTTACTAGGAATGAATAAGTGGTATTAAGATGTAGTTTATATCCATTTTCTTATAAAATGTAAATGGCTGTAAACGGCTACATCATCACATTTTTGCTGATCTAAGAGAATAATCCCATCCACCCACTTTTGGGAGCCAAGCCTCTCCTCGTAGTTTGTTTTTGCCATACCGCTAACTTTTTACTGTGGTGTTTATCCTTATATGCATTTGGCTTATAACTTATGGGGGATGAGAATTACTTTTATCCTGGGAAGTTTTCATTGTCCCTTAAGATCACTGGAGACATCCTTGAAAAACCAGGGTTGGTAATTATTGGCCTAGTGAAAGAAAACCAGCTCCTACTTCTTAATTAGTCTCGTTTTGATCTATGACTACTTCTGGAAGAGGAATTGCTGTTGAAGGAAAAACTGTGTATACTGGCCAATACTCTGCTAACACAAACTGAAAATATTTTCCTCTAAGGAGAAAACCTTCTGAGGAAATAAGACGCCATTTTTTCTAATGAGGAACGCTTCAAGATGCTGTTTGGAACGTGGATGACATTGAATATGCCGCCTCCCTCACCAAGTAAAGTGCTGCGGAGACACGCGCTTTATTGATCTGCCGTTCCCCACAGTGCCTGAGATCTCTGTGAGAACGGGGACTGGATCCTAGGTGTCCCCATGTCCCTAGAGCCAAGCACAGGGCCTGGCACAGAGTCTGATGCCCAATAAGTGCTCATGGGTGAAGACACAAAGGAGTAACTGATCTCAATAAAGACTGCTGAGCTGATAATCCAGACTACAGTTCTGTCCAACAAGCCAGTATTCCCAATCTCATCGTGGCATCACAGCTCTTGGCCTCCAGGCTATATATTCGTGAATGTGTACTCCAGCTACTATCTGAACTTTTATAGGGCTGAAATGAATGTTTGTGCTAAATCTCTTGTTACCGTTTTATTTTCAATCATGCAAGAACGTGTTTCAGTAGTTTGAAAAGGAATGGATTCAAGATGCAAAACGGGCACCTGCTATTTCTCTAGATGTGTGTGCCATGAACTAATGGTTTATTCTACACTGTAGGAAAAGCACTGGGGATCCAAGCCTGACCCTGACTAATTGGCTGTGTGACCTTGAGTAAGTCTCAGAGACTTTCTGGGCCCTTTTTCCTCATCTCATCTGTAAATGAGAAGGTTGTATTAGATGATCTCTCAGGTCCTTCTTGGCCCTATTATTTTTAAATTTTATTACTATTATTATTTATATTTGCAAAAGTGAGTCCTAGAGTGCGATTTCTAAACAGAACCAAAAAGGAATCTAAAAAAATGGTGTTGCTGCCCACTCAAAAAGAACAATGTGAACTCCCAGTTGTAACACAGATCTGAACCCAATGGAGTACATGTACCAAGTTTACTGGACTGTTTCTTCCTATTCCCATCTAAGATGCTAAAATCAATATGTGAAGGACATGAGGAAATTGTTTATTTACCTTGTAATTATTTAACAATCCTTACTGTCAAGCTAAATCTAGAGGTTTGTACTCATTGGGTAGCATGTGATTCAGGGGAGTCTGAATCTTCTGAAACTACAGTCATACCTATATATCTGCAGGTCATCGGTTCCAGGATCTGCCATGGATACCAGAATCTATGATGCTCAAGTCCCATAGTCAGCCCTCCTTATCTGCAGATTCAACCAATTGCAGATGGTAAACACTGTACCATATTCATTGGAAAAAAATCCACCTGGTAAGTGGATCCCCACAGTTCCAACCCGTGCTCTTCAAGGGTCAATTGTATAGGCAAAATTTTGCATGTGTGCAAAGTTACACAGGGAGAAAGTTCATAGCTTTAATTAATATTTAACTCAAAATTTTAGGAACCTCAGCCTAAATCATGGTCTAATGTCATTAACTGCTGCTCAGCACCCTTGGAGTTGGATCTAGACTGGATTCCTAGCTCACCTGTTTAGTAGTTATCTGACTTTAAGCAGGCCTTGGTTATCTTATGAGTAAAATAGAAATAATAACATCTACTCTGAGGATGGCTATAAGGATTAAGAAAAGATATCCACAGAATTAATGTACATAAAACCACTGGTCCAGGGTCCATCTCATAATAAATACTTAATAAGAAACAAACACATTTTACTTTTTGTCAGAGCAAATGAGGTTAATTTTAACTAAGTCTTCAAAGTTGTTCACTGCTGATAATCAAATCAACCTACTGGTGGAGAAGAGGATTCCTTTTCAAACGCTGTAGAGAGAAGGCCCGGGTGGAGGCGTGTGTCTAAATACGGTAGTTTGTAAAGAAATCCATCTCTATTAGGAATCTAAGTATACTAGTTAATACAATTATACTACAAGTGATTGTAACCATTGGTTAAACCTACAGTTTAAAACAATTTCAAATGCTGTACAATTTTGGTTTACACACATCTAATTTCAAGTAGGTTTCTGAACTCATCCTGGAGAGCTGATGAGATTTTCTGATCCAAGCATTTGCGGGCACGAAGTCACTGAGACCTAACAAGAGGGCCGAATGGGATGGTTTCTGAGGTCCCTTCTAGTTCTAAGACGCTACAATTCTCTTCTCCTGAATGAAAAAATGGAAAATCCCCTTTAAATGACACTGAAATCTCCTGAATTATCTAAATAGTTCCAGGTCTCCTATTGGCACAAGTGATCCCATATCTTGACCCACCACCGTGTGATGGAGTCGTTCCATATATAGGAAATTGAGACTCACTCTCCAGTTGGAACCCAGCTCTGGATCAAAGACAGAAAACTTATTTGCATTTTAAAGAAGGAGAGAGAGGGGAATGCTGCTGACACTCAGTACAGTATGACCACAACATAAAGTGAGACAGCCCACCATATGCCACTCAGGAAAGCAGTCTGTTTCACTGGACGACCTTCAGACTACTATATTCAAACTATCTGATGTATCAACTTAGTTGGGTGGTTTCTTAAACCTGTATAGCATCAGGCTTTTTCCCAAAAAGTTCTTTGGGAAAGAGACTGTAATTTCATAGCCCGTTGGACCTGAGTCACACCGAAGTCTGGTAACCTGGGCACCTTAGCAGGTGCTAAGATTTGAACTTAGGTCCAACAAACTCCAGAATTACTGGTTCTTTCCATTACACCAGTGGTTCCCAAAACATCAGTGGAGAATACCAGGCAGTTGTATCAGAATCAGCTGGAGAGCCTGATAAAATGTTTTTTGCTAGGTCTCAGGCCCAGAGGGTCTGATTTAGTAGGTCTGGAGGAAGTCATATATTAAACAAGCGCTTCCATTAATTCTGATGTGCAGCCAGGTTTGGGAACCAACAAGCTCTCCCTCTGGGCTGCAGTCTCCAGGAAAGGCTTTTTGTAGGAGGTGAGATTTGAACACTGCAGAAATAAATTGGACTTTACAAGTAGAAGGTGGGTTGTGAGATGGCCTTTGATGAAGGGGACTGGCATGTGTGTAAGAGAATAAGACAACTGTCCCAGCTAGAGCAGAGGGTCACTGAAGGAGGAGAGGAGCTGGGCATGTGTTTAAAACTGAGACAGCAAACAGGTTCACCGTTTGGAGAACTCTAACGGATTGGTAGTGGTTTCCTTGAAGCCCCGTGTTGAGGAGGATTCTGATGAGGGGAGTGGTGGCATACAGCCACATGGTAGACATGCCAAATTTAAATACAGAACTTTATTTTAAAATGACAACATATGGTGTATTTTATAGTCCATCAAGATTGGCTTTGTTTAAATGAATATAAGATAAAAATAAGACGAATAGTAAAATTTAATTATCTCTCCCAAATTTTACTTGGTCCCTACAACTCTGTTTTTAATTATAGCTTCATGACTTTTACCTGAATTCCTCAAGTGCAAATACTTTCTTTTAAAATTTATTTGCATCATATCTTTAGTGCAATGCAGAAAAGGAATCTTAAATATTTATTTCGGCATTTTATATTTTTATTGGTTTTGTAAACCACTGAAATTGTAGAGTGTACTTAGAGTGAGTTGGTTCCATGTGCAGTAAATCAACTGGAGGACAGACTATAGTGTACACCATTTACAAAGTGAATCACTATAGCTAAAAATATAAGTTCATCCCCTCCCACCCCTAAAACCTGCCAACATCCAAACAACTACAAAATTGCATGCTAGAGAGATGTGCACTATATTCCAAGACAAATATATACAGATTAAGCTGGAAAACCTCAAGGTGTTATTGATTAATTCTAAGAAACATTTCACAATCAAATCTCATAGATACTATTTCTCTATAAGTTCAAGGAGGGGAAGAAAATGACTGCAGAGGATATGAATGTGGAAAGGAGCCTTATGCAGAAAGGAGCCTTACTAGAGTATTTTAAAGATAAAACATAAGGAAGAGTTGGTAGCTGGGGGTAAAAAGACAAACGACGACAAAAAGGGGTTTCAGGCTCCATGAAACATTGTTAGGGTAAACGGCCTCTATCCCTCTCTCCACTTCCTTAAGCTGTACCCCCAATCTGACATCTAGGGGGGTCAGCAGCCTCAGAACATCCTAACAGCAGTGGGTGAGAGGCAGGAGAAAGCTGATTGTGATGAAACCAACAACGCAGGAAATGTATACATGAAGGTGATGCGGGTCTTACAATCAGTCCAAGTCAGGCTTGGGGTAACTTGGTATTTGGTATTCAGGATTTGTTCTGTAGCATGCGGAATGAACGCTGCATTTTCTCCACAAGGGCCTGGAACATTGTAAAATCAAGCATGTGAAGACCCAGAAGGAATTATTCAGAGGCCTCCAGTTCCAATGCTAACTCCCCAGTCGAATTAATTGGATCATCAGCCATACTTTTTCAATCACCTTAAAGTATCTTAAGACTTAGACTCAATGTCTAGGACAGAGCCTGGTGCACAGTAGGAGCTCAATAAATGTTTTCTGATTGTTGATCATATGTCTGAAAAGTTGATAGTGTGTGGTCTTGATAGCTAGACACTGGCAACCCTTAAATATAAAAGGGATCTGGGTCCCTTCTAGTGGATTCAGACCATTCCTCATGCCCAGTCTCATCCCTACCACTGCTGCCCCAGGAATTTATCCAACAGAGACCTAGGGGACAATGGATGATCCTGGCAGACCTATATTTGTGAGGGAAGACTGCCCATCGGCCAAAGGCATCAAAGTCTCCCCAGGAGAAAATGAATCAACAGAACTATATAAACCTATTCTAAACAGTATTATTCAATGTGTCTCATTAGAAGTTTAGTGAAAACTTCGTAGAGAATTAAACAATGCATACTGAAGAAATGAAATAACGTTTCAAAGTAATATTTAAGCCAAATACTTAGGGGAATTAAAAAAAAATCAAAATTTTACAAGTAGTTTACAGCTCCTTCCACATATGGGTTTTCATGATGTGGATCTATCTATTCATTGCTAGAACAGCTCTAGTCTAAATCTAAATGAATGAACAAATAAATATGTAGATAAAGCTAGACAGAAACCAAAGGCAAATATTACATTCCTATAAAAAATGAAAGGGATGCAAAATTATAAATTAGTTTTCTATGAATGTCAAAATACCATACTTATAAAATTTGGAAAACAGATAAAATGCTTACGTGTTGTTGGTTAAACCCGGGAGTAGATGAAATTAGAAGAAGCTGCATGCTACACTCCATTGTTATTGGACCAAGACTTTGGCAGAATTACATTCACCTTTTCACTTGAAAATAAAGATACATCAAAACTCTTGAGTTGAAAGGTTAAGTGTACTCTCTGTGTAGTTGATAAATGTAGACCTAATCTAATCAGGGCCCGTCACAGGCACCGCTGCCCTGACCCAGGCTTCTGGTTTCCATGAGGGGAAGATCTAACCAAGATGTAGGCTCTCGGCCTTTGACCTACTCGAGACCTGGTCCAAGCCAGCCGAGAGCTCTGCTAAACAGCCGGGGAACTCGCGGTTCAAATCAGGACCATGTGCATTTTGCAAATACACCACATGGCTCTGAAATGAAAATGCAACATGATCAAGTGCTTCGGGATATTTTAACAACTAGGCGAGAGATTACAGCTAGATAAAACTGGGCTTTCAGGTCACTTTGGCTCATTCATGTCTCTCCCCAGTTCTATGGACTAGACAAATTTAATTTTATTGTATTTCTTAATAATTTGCTAGAAAAACAAATGTTTGGTAAGTTGTTTCATGCTTGATTGATCTTGGGGAAATGGGGATGTTGTAAGGTTTCTCTGCGACATGTGTCACCTATTAGATAGTTAGCTTTTTCTATTTCCAACTGAGCCAAACCAAATTAATTAGAAAGCGGTTTGAATTACAAGCAAAATACAATGAAAAGTAATAAAAACAGAAAATGACATTTAGGTCATCAATAATATTCCTGAGGTAATCCGGCATTGATTTTTCTTGTTTTCTATGATAAAGAGCTTTACAGGTTGTCAAACTGACAGTTTAACCCCAGTTGTTACAGTAGTAACAATGGTGGGAATCAAGAGCACAAATTTAATAATGGGGCAGATTTATTTTCTTTTTGGTTCTCACTTTGTTTCTCCTGGAAATCAGTACTAGGAGTGTAAGATGGCCTGAGCTACCATGAACCTGAGGAAGTCTACAAATCCCACACTTCTTATAAGAGTCAAACGGACAACAAACATAATCAACAAAATTCAAATCAAAGCAGGTATCAGAGATTCAGATGAAATAGAGAAAAACAACTTCCAAGAGTATATTAGTATCTTCTTTTTTAATAAGGAAAAACATGGATTGTGACAATCTTTGCAAAAAAGCCCTTTTTACTCTTCAGAGTAAAACTTGTATTTTTTTTTGCTATGGGAGAAGTTAAATCTTTGGCTCAGTTTGTCTTAGAATGTTTAAGGTCCATGAAAATCCATGTTTCTCATTACTCTTAAAATTTTAGTAGAGGAAAAACCCACGATGCAAAGACTTCCCCTCCATATAGCTAAACTTTTTAATTGAGGGAAAAAACCCAGAGAAAGTAGAGGTTTTATTTTACTTATATGATGTCTAGTTTGTTAGCCCTTGTGAAGTATTGGAGGACCGGGGTGATCCTTCATCTAAATCCCTAAGGCTATCATTGTCAGAGAAGCTGAAAGGGCACTTATCAAACACCAAAAGCACATCTGGGATTTGGGTTTTTTTGTTTGTTTGTTTGTTTTGTTTTTGGTCTGAATCCTGAAATCAGCAGGAAGAGTCAGGAGCTTCTTGATTCTAAGTCTCCCCGGAAGACTAGCAGATGAAATATACATGTAATTACAAGGCTGGAGAGGGCAGGAGAGAACAAACCATTGACCTTATCAATATAATGCTACTATGTTCATTTCTTTGTAATAGTACTACATTCTGGGTTTTATAGGCTTATCTTTCCTACCTAAGGAATCAATCTACTCTTTAAAACAATGTCTTCAAATAACTGACTTCCTCTTAGAACCCAATCATTTTGTAATTTGGAGATATAATTAAACAGATGTCATCAGAGCATGGCACTCCCAGGATTTAGGGAGAAGATTGGAAAAGCCACCCTCTGAGAGTGAAGCTAGAGAAATCAACACACAGTAGACTCCAGTATCCCTTCAACATATGTGTATCAGGGTCTCACTGTGCCAGGCTTAGGGCTGGGTGCAGGGATGCAATGGTGGTTGGTTCCTGAGATAAACGTCATTGCCTGTCAGCGTAATTCAAACCAAGAGAATGGCTAGGAAATAGGCTATCCCTGTGGCTAGGCTATTGCTCTAGATCAAGGTAGGTCCCCAGGGAGGCAAATCTGGAATTTAATAATGTAAAAAAACTACTGGTACACAATCCATTGCCTGAAACCCTTGAGCTAGGTGGCTTTGAGAACTAAATTTACCAGATTTAGAAATTTATAAATATCATATATTATGTCATACCCATAGTGGAGAACAAAGCGGTACTCTGTAATCAAACATATTAATATTTCTGAAGCAAAACATATGACTATTTGAACCAGGTGAAATAAGTAGTACCTAAATAGCCTTACATGAGTTCCAGTCAGGTTTTATTGGAAATATGTTCTGGTTCTACCTTACTAAAAAAAATTACAGTTTTGAGAACCTTTTGGGATTCCAGAATTGCAGACAAGGGACTGTATAGTCTACTTGAAAATATGATATGTTACCAATAGGGAAACTGTTAATATAGAATCTAGGAAAAGAAGCCAAAGAATCTCCAATTCTGTCCTGGAAATAAAGTACTTCCGGCCTGTAGAGTGAAAGCAGCTAGTCAGGCTCTCCTTAGAGCAGTGGCTCTCTGACCTCACTGGGCACTGGAATCAACTGGGAAGCTTTACAAATCCATGCCCAGGCCACACCCTAAGCCACACACATCAGAATCTCCAGGGTGAGACCAGATATGTGTGTGTGTGTGTGTGTGTGTGTGTGTGTGTGTGTGTGAATGTACCCATGTATGTACGTAGGTATGCATTATTATTATTTTACTTTTTAATTGGGCTATCAAATAAAAACAATAAGGAATATAAAATGCAAAAATATCAACTAAGTACCACCCAGAACAATGTATAGAACACCCCAGGTTTCTTTCTCAGTCCTTATCACCCCCATGTCCTCCCCAGAGGCAACTGCTACTATGACTCCTGATCACCAGGGATAAGTCTCTGCTGGCAATATTTGTAATACCAGTTCTCAAACTGGGCTGCTCCTTGGCATCAAGTGAAGAGTTTTAACCAGCACTGAGTCCACCCCAGAGATGCTGATTTACACGTCTAGGCAGCAGCACTTTTATAGCTACCAGGTGATTCTAATGCGGCAAATTCTTAAACACAAAACCATCAAAAATAATCAGAAAGAGGTTGCCTTTTGCAGGGAGTTAAGGCTGAATTTCCTTTTCTTCCTCTCTCTCCCTCCCTCCTTCTCATTCTCTCCCTCATTAAAAATTTTCTTCCTTCCCTTCCTTCCTTTTTTTCTAATCAAACCACAATTGCTACTACAGATATCAGAAGCAGCTTAAGTTCCATCTAATAAGTCCCTATTTCTCTCCCTTCTTTTTTATTTTTCAGGAAGAAATAATTTTAAAAAAAAGGATACGAAGAGGGAAAGATGAGAGAAACAGAAAAGAAAATAAAGCAAGCTAACTGGGGAAGAGATGCAAGGCTTGAAGGGGAGAAAAGATCAAGGGAAAAGAGATGGGGAGAGAAAAAGAAAATGGGTTCCTTCTCAACATAGTTTATTTCACCCTGTATGTTCACCTTATAAGGACCCAATAGGACAAAAAGAGCTTTTAAAAATTGCTGGTGGTACCCTGGTATATCAGTAACATAATTTACCCCATAGTTTCTTAGCCCTCATAGCAATGAACACCTTCCCCAGGGCTCTTTGTGTTCTTGGGAGCTGGGTTCCTAAGTCAGACAGCTGGGCCCTTCAAGCAATAACCTCGAGAAAGCTACTTAATTAACCTTTTTTAGCCTCATGTTTCATAATCAGTAAAATGAAGATAATAGTACATACCTGTGCTGGTGACATGTTGTATGTCAACCTGGCTAGGCTATGATGCCCAGTTCTTTAATGGAACATGAATCCAGGTATTGCTGTGAAGGTATTTTGCAGATGTGATTACATCTACAGTCAGTTAACTTTAAGCAGAGCAGATTACCCTCTATAATGTGGGTGGGCCTCACCCAATCAGTTGAAGGCATTAAGAGCAAAACCTGAGGTTTGCCAGTAAAGGAATTCTTCCTCCAGACTGTCACATAGAAATCCTGTCTGAGTTTCTAGGCAGCTGGCCTGCTCTACAGATTTCAGCCTCAAGACTGCAATCTTGACTCTTGACCGAGTTTCCAGCCTGTGGTCCTGCCCAATGAGTCTCAGAGCCGCCAGTCCCCACAACTGCCTGAGTCAGTTCCTTAAAATAAATCTCTTATGTACAAATATATCTTATTGGTTTTGTTTCTCTGGAGAAGCCTATGTGAAGAGGTAACAGATGTAATGTGCTAACTGAATGCATAGTCAACGTTAGCTACGATTTTTAGGGTAGTGTGGGGCTTATTACGGCTTATCTCTCCTGCCATGACCAGAAGGCTCTGGGATGATCCGTAACTATGCAGTTTGGATATAATCTCTCTCTCTCCCCTCTATCCTTTGTAAACTTTCTCCTAAAAGGTGTCAGGCCACTTCTAATTCACTATAACACAGGCCCAGAACATAATTCTAGCTAAAACAACAATCTGGGCACTAGTGGCACACAGTTGAGTTCAGGAAGCTCCTTTGTTCCAGATTCTGGGCGCTCCCCCCTTGGCTGCCACAGACACCTTTATTCTTTTTCTCCTCCTTTTTGCTTCCTGCCCTCAGCCCCGGACCATAATCTGGGTTCTGCTTGGTCTATTTCCCCCTGGGCCTCTCCATCATGGGAGTCAACAGGATGGCGGCCCCAGTTCACCCATCACTCTGACCACTGGCTGAAGTCGCTGACATAAATATTCTCGTAGCCCCTTGCAGCAAACGCATTTATCATGACAGCATGGGGAACTGGGGAAGAAATAGCTTGATGTAGCTCTGACTGGGCTTCTCAAATAAGACTTCTTTGTCAGTCCTCAGAAGGGCTAGTCAGAGGGAAGAGGTTGGAAGGGGACAGGTACATTTGGGAAGGTGAGGATGGCTCTGAGAGCTAGAATCTAGCTCAAATTTTCCCCAAAGTCTGAAAAGGAGGCCCACTGGGTGGAAGGCTCTGCCTGTGTACCAACTGTTACTACTGGATAACTTAGCTCAACTCCCTTATTCACCAAATTAAGCCAATGAGGCCCAGAGAAGAGTTCTGGTTAAGGCAGCAGTTACATTGGTGCTATGACCTGGACCAAAGGCCAGGCCTCTCAGTTTAGAGTCCAGTGCTTTCTTTCACCATACCACATGGCCATTCACAGCTCAGGGACTAGGTGGAGAAACAGGACTGAAGAATTGTCTCCTTTACCATGAAACTACTACCAGTCACTCAGGCCCATACCCTCTAGCTTTCTCTGGCTGCTCATGAAGTTTCAAGCCCTGGATGTGGGGCTCACGGAGGGTCGGGGGTGGGAGGCAGCAAGGGTAGCTCACTGGAGCTGGGCCAGCGGTTAGCACTTGCGGTGAGTGCAGGATATAAAGAGTTACAAACACTCATCTCGTCTTTAGGTGGTTTCCCACAAAGAAACTGGACTGATGATTACAATTTCTCAGGCCTCCCAAATTCCTAATAATGATCATTTAACATGAGGAAGTCGCTCCTTGGTGCAAGGCAAATGAGAAGCACCTATTTGACCAGTCTCTTCTTACAAGTCACCCCGCAGTGCTTTCCTTACTGTCTGCATTTCCTCTGCAGCAACACCCTTGAATTTGAGGTCTGTGCTACATGGCTCACAAAAGGCTAAGACCTAAGAACAAAGGCATGTGGAGACGATACTTTAGGAGGTGTCAAAGTCCTCATTGATGAATTTAATGAAAGTGGAGTTCTGAAGGGTAAAGGTCCAATTACCGAGTGAAACTTTCCAGGTGGCTTTGCTTCAGTGACCTGAACAGGTGGGAGCAAGGAGACCACCTGCTTCTCTGTTTGTACAGTGACTAATACATGTATAAACACTTAATACACATTTAACTGTGGCAATGCTCTTAAAATAGTTCTTTCACAACTAGAGTTCAACAGATTTGAAATTACTGGGTGACTCTGTCAGGCCACTTCCATAAAAGGGGATGGGCTGCAAATTCCGGTGATGCTGGAACCCAGTCCTTCCCAACAGGCCAGAATGGCCGATCCTCATCAGGCTTGGGTCACAAAACCCAATACTATACCCACATTACACAGGGAACATAGAGCAGACTATGACAATTTTATTCCGAACAAATTGCTGAGTTGTAACACATTTGGAGTGGACCTTTTCCAAGATTCAGAGTGAGCTCTGAGAATTAAAAATATAGATCCATTTTTCTGGTGGTGGGGACACTGGAAATCCAGATGCAAAAGAATGAAATGAGACATTTATCCTATACCATGTACAAGAAAAATCAACTCAGATGGATTTTAGACTTAAACATAAGACATGACACTGTAAGACTCCTCAAAGCAAACATAGGGAAAAGCTTCTTGACATTGGTCTGGGCAATGATTTCTTGGATAGTTAACCAAAAACACGGGCAACAAAAGTAAGAGTAGACAAGTGGGACTACATTAAAGTAAAAAGCTGCTGCCCAGTAAAGGAAACAATCAACAGAATAAAAAGGTAACCTATAGAATGGGAGAAAATATTTGCAAATCATATACCTGGGGTTAAAGCCAAAATATATAAGGAACTCCTACAACTCAATAGTAAACAAATAAATGACCCAATTAAAAAATGGGCAAAGAACTCGAATAGATATTTCTCCAAAGAAGACATACAAATGGCTAGCGGGTCCATAAAAAGGTACTCAACATCAAGAATCATCAGGGAAGCGCAAATCAAAACCACAATGAGATATCACTTCCCACCTGTTAGGATGGCTACTATGAAAAAAAGAAGTGTTGGCAAGGACGTGGAGTAACTGGAACCCTTGTACACTGTTGGTGGAAATGTAAATTGGTACAGCTGCTATGTAAAACATTGTGGAGGTTCCTCAAAAAATTAAAAATAGAACTACCATATGATCCAGCAACCCTGCTTCTGGGTACAAAGCACTGAAATCAGGATCTGAAAAAGAAATTTGCACTCCCATGTTTGTAGCAGCATTATTCACACATTATTCACATTATTCACAATGATACGGAAAGAACCTAAATGTCCATCTACGGATGAATGAAGAAAGAAAATGTTGTATATACAAACAAAGGAACGAATATTATTCGGCCCTAGAAAAGAAGGAAATCCTGTCATAGGCTACAACATGGATGAAGCTTCAGAACATTATGCTAAGTGAAATACGTCAGACCCAGATGGACAAATACTACATGATTCCTCTTATATGAGGTTACTAAAATAGTCAACTTCATAGAGGCAGAGAGAAGAATGGTGGTCACCAGCGGCTGGGGAAAGGAGACATGGGGAGTAGTTGTTCAATGGGCATAAAGTTTCATTTATGCCAGATGAATCATTTCTAGAAATCTGCTGCACAACAATGCGCCTATCGTCAACAACACTGTACTGTGCACTGAAAAATGTGTTAAGAGGGTAGATCTCATGCTAAGTGCTCTCACTGCAGAACAAACAAACAACAACAAAAAAGCAGTAGGACACAAGGAGACTTTTGGAAGTGATGGATATGTAGTAATGGTTTCAAGGGGGCTTGCTTATGTACAAAATGATAAATTTGTATATATTAAATGTGTGTATTTTGGGGTATATCCATTATACCTCAACAAAGCGGTTTAAAATGCCCATTTTCAAATATTATAATTTGGGGAAAAATACAGAATTTAAAATTCCTTGTAATGATCAAGTAAAATAAAGTTAGATGAATTTAACCATAATCCATTTACTCTCATATGGCCTCTGAAGATGCGAGAAAAACATTGTCAGCAGATTAGAAGCCCTGATTCAAGCTTTGGCTCTGATAATGTTTTTCAACACAAACTCTCTTGGTATAGAACTAATTCTTTTCCCACATCTCACCTACCATATTGGTTAGAATTAGATTCTGCTGCAAATCAAAGAAAAATCATAATATTGGTAGCTCAAACAAGATAGAAGTGCATTTCTCTATGTAAATTAAGCTCAAAGGGAAGGCAGTCCTAGGCTGGCATGGTGACTACATAGCCAGCAGGGACCTGGACTCCAACTACCTTATGGCTCTTTTCAACAATATCATTTTCTCTCAGGGCCCAAGAGGCCAAGATGGCTACCAAGCACCAACCATCAGGCCCACAGTCCTCTCAGCAGGAAGGAGGAAGTGGTGAAGAAGGGCCCTTTCTTCAAGGGCATTTCTTCAACATTGCACAGGATACTTCTACGTATGTCCCACTGCCCAGGAATTAACCGCATGGGTACATCTTGCTGCAAGGGGAGCTAGAGTTTTTATTTTGGGTGATGATATATCCAGCCCAAACCAGGGATTTCTTTATTAAAATAAGCAAGGAGTAACAGTTACCAGGGGAAAGCTAGCAGTTTCTAAGTTGGGCTAGGTTTAATGAGGATGAACATTTTACAGAAGGGAAAGCTTGTTCTGGATGCCTGTGGAAGCCTGGGGTGAGGGTAGGCACGGGAAATGAGTAAACACAAAGATTTTATGAAACAGAATAAATGCATAATTTTTACAGTGCAACACATTACCTTTTCTTGCCAGTTAAATACCTTTAAGAACTGAATCAAAACTCTGAGGACTAGATGGTAGAAAACAAATGCATATGTACAAGCTACCTTTGTTTACATGTGTTTATATCTTACTAGACAACTGGATAAATGAGTTGTTTGGCACCATGAAAACAGTTCTTTTAACTGAATATTAAAAGGGAAAAAAACCAGAATTATCACTGAAAGTCACATCATGGTGCAGAAAATACAGGTGCCTCAGCTTTCTGCATTTATACAGAGCAGATTTCACCATGACAAATCATGAGAGGAAGAAAATAAAGATGCTGATTGGGGGCTTAGTGCACAATGGACTTCTGAATTGGCTCCTTGGTTTTGCTAACTTATCAACATCAGGTAACCAACTTACAAAATGGATACTTCACTCTGTGTGTTCTGTCAAGCTGATTCCCTCCTCCAACCCCGATCTGTTTTTTTTTGTTTGTTTGTTAGTTTTTTGCAAGTCTGAGTGGACAGACTGAGTTATTGGCATGATTTCTTGAACTTGGGAGTTGTTTTGGTGCACGTACAGAGAATGGACACCTGAAGTCACCAGACCTACACAGGATGCCCCTGAACAGTCCCTATGTTTATAGTGCTTTTTTTTTTTTTTTTTTTTTTTTTTTTCTTTCGGTACGCAGGCCTCTCACTGTCGTGGCCTCTCCCGTTGCGGAGCACAGGCTCCGGACGCGCAGGCTCAGCGGCCATGGCTCACGGGCCCAGCCGCTCGGCGGCACGTGGGATCCTCCCGGACCGGGGCACGAACCTGCGTCCCCTGCATCGGCAGGCAGACTCTCAACCACTGCGCCACCAGGGAAGCCCTGTTTATAGTGCTTTTGCTACCACCTCCCTTCAGTACTATTTTACCACCTAAAAGTCACAGCTGCTGCAAGGAGTAGCTAATTAACAGACAACCTGATTTTGGGTGGAGCCAGAAGCTCATTCTTGGCCTGAAGTTGAGTTGATCTTTACACAGAGAACACAGACTTACAAGGGAGGAGGGGACTCCAACAAGACTTGACGCCACCTCCAAGCTCCCTCAGCCAAATGGGGAGGGAAAATGAGGCTCCCTGGTCAAAGGGGGTTGTGGGTGTGGTTTCTCACCACCACGTGGAGGGATAAGTGCATCTGGTGGCAGAGAAGTGGGGACATGGTGACATCTTTAGGCCCCCCAAAGAAACTGGATTCTATGTTGTCTGGGCAACCATGGGAGGCCCTAAACTTGATCAGGTGCAGGAAGAGTATCATGGCCGTCCTAGGGAGCCCTCCTGTTTTATGAAGCCAGGTGAGTGTGATCTTGACTCTTATCAAGTGTGGCCAGCAATTATGGGGCAGGGCTGCGTAAGCAAGTCATCTACAACTCACTTAGTGAAACTGCTGGATAAATCAGCCAGCTTTATAAATAAATGTTATAGGCCTTAACGACTTTAAAGAACGCTCAAGTGACTAAAGAAGACCTTGTTAGAAAGTGGTTAGCACCGGAGAGGTTCACTGCCGCAGGAAGAAGTTTTTTGCAGGCATCTTTCACAAAGAAAGGACCTGTTTGTAAACAAAAGAAAAAGTTGCAAGTTTAAAGGACAGGAGAATTGAGAAATGGAGGGAAAAAAAAGAAGCAATGAAGACATGAACAGAGACGCTTAACCACAAGGGCAGCCTTCCTGCCAAGTGTAACTTGTTCAGTGGACCCTAAGCTGTCAAATCCTTCCATTTAAGGAGTCTGACCATTTCTGATTTACTCTCTAGATAGGAGATACGAAACTCAGGTTGGGCCTGTTAACCATAACACCTACAGAATCTAAAAGTGCCTGTGATGGCTGTGACAGACTCTGGGGCCAGCCTGTGAACCTAAGACCGTGTATAACACCATTTCTATATACAAGGAACTCCAAGTTCACTACTGCTATATGATCCATAAGATTTATTAGCGCCACTCATTTGCTATTGGTGGCAGTCTCTGTTTTATTTTTTCCTTCTTTCCCAATGAGAATATGGGCCTCTTCAAGAAAATATAACAAAATCTTACGTATCCAATAGGCAGCGGTAGCAGTTAATATCATGTAAAATTCTTCATCCTTTTTCCGACAGAGTAAGATGTAAACAGGGAAAGTAACAGGCTTTAGAAGATGCATAGCTGGCTGCATGAAAGCAGGACTGTGAGAATGATGATGAAGTGCCTTCGTTCCAGGCATCACGAAGGGATGGGGCCTGCCCATGAGAGCATCTTCCCGCGTCAGCGCGGTGCGACTTCGGGAAACTTCCCTCCCTGACTCTCTGACAGAGTCTCCTTGAAGTGCAGTAATGAAAGCATTTCCCTCGAATTCGTTTCTTTTCTGGCTTGTGGCAGCAAAGAAGAAAGACCATATCATCTGCTGGTTGATGAAAACTTGAATAGCTGTACACTGTCACCAGATCATTTGGAGGAAAAATGATAAATGCCCTGAAGAAAGCCCTGGGATGCTATATGTAAAACTGAGGTAAGAAGAGCCAATGAGGTCTGTGACAACATTAAGCCAGTTACTAGCAATGAAGCAATTATATGCGCGACTGAAACAATCTATAATGACAGCTATAACAAAGGCACAGGAAAGAGGGCAGGAGACCACTTGGAATAATCTGAAATAGCTAGTGTCCTGAGAGGAGAGAAGTGTGACCTATTCCAGAGCTCGAGGGGCAGAAAGATCTGGAATTATAAACGGAGACTGAAGGTAGTGTATCACACAACTTTCTAATTATAAGTGCCTTAGCTCTGGTGAAGGCATACCTTATAAAATGACTGCTGGTAAGGAGTCACAAAGGGAAATACCTACAAGCACACTGAATAGAAACAAGAGGAAGGAAAGTAACTAAAAAACAAGAGCATAAAAATTATCTAAAAAGTGATGACACCTCACTGGGGCCAGGGTGCTGAGACATGGGCATACCCATGCACTACGCGGAGGAGAAGAAATTGCTACCCCCTTTCTGTGACAGGCCGGTTGGGGATATGTATCATCAGCTTTAAGATTCCACAGTCCCTTTGAGTTGGGAGCTCTATTATTTGGATATTATCCTAAAAAAAAAATTTATGAATGTGAAAAGCGATTTAATGAAGAGTTAATAATAATGATAATAATAACAACTAGCATTTATTGGGGGCTTACTATTTCCCTCACAGAAAGGAAAGCTTGTTCTGGATGCCAGTGGAGGCCTTAGTTGGGAATGGAGGTAGGAAATGAATAAACGCTTAAAGATTCTAAGTAAGAGATAAATGCACAATTTTTACAGCACAACATATGACCTTTCTTTGCCTGTGAAATAACTTTAGGGATCATCAAAAGCTCTGAAGACTACATGGCAGAAAACAAATGCACATGGACAAGTTACCTTTGCTTGTATTTGCTTATATGTTACTAGACAACTGGACAAATGAGTCATTTGGCATCATGGAAATGGCTCTTTTAATTGCACTTTAAAAGGAGCAATCAAAATGATCACTAAACATCACATCAAGGTGCAGAAAATACAGGTGCCATAGCTTTATCCATTTATAAGAGAGCAGATCTCAAGAGAGAAGAAGATAAAAACGTTGACTGAGGCTATTGTGTTTTCTATATCTTAACTCATTTCATTGTGAGGATGTTCATCACAGTGTTGTTTATATTGCCCTCTTAAATACCCATTACAGACAACCGGCTAAAGAAATTATGATATTTCTATATAATGCAAGCACTAGGAACCTATTACAAAGGGTAATGTAGAACTATATTTATAGACGTGAAAAAACAATCTCAATATCCTGTGAAGAGAACATATGAGTATATAATAGTATATACAATATAATTCCATTTTTGTTAAACTGTTAATAGTAATAATGTGTACAAATTGGTATTATGATGTTTTATGTTCTTTTCTACTTATTTGGAATTTTTAGATTTTTAGAATTAAACATGTATTATTACAAAAAAAGAAGCATACTTTTTTCAAATGATGAGTATGTTTGTAGAAATAAAAAAACTTTCTTCCACAAACAGAAGAAAATATTTAGCAAATGTTTGTGAGGAACATAAAGAATATCTCCAAAGTGGAGCTAATCTGAAAAAGACATCCCAAATATGGACTTGAAATTCTAAAAAGGAGAATTCCTAGCAGCAGATAGCATCTTATAGAAAGGCCACACCTGTAGGCCACAACATGGGCCATTTTTTTTTTTCGGTATGCGGGCCTCTCACTGTTGTGGCCTCTCCCATTGCGGAGCACAGGCTCCGGACGCACAGGCTCAGTGGCCATGGCTCACATGCCTAGCCGCTCAGCAGCATGTGGGATTCTCCCAGACCTAGGCACGAACCCGTGTCCCCTGCATCGGCAGGTGGACTCTCAACCACTGCGCCACCAGGGAAGCCCAACATGGGCCATTTTAAACCAAATTCTACCTCTGTGCACTTGTGAACACAGACACAGAGGGTAAAAGGTACCTACCTCTCTTCTGCAGCCCCTTGCATAAGAGCTTGCTCTTTGCCCCTGATGTCCCTAAGCCCATTGCTGGGGCCCCTGCGCTCCTGCCTGGGTCTTGGTATGGTGGAATGCTTATTCTGCTCTCAAAGACAGCCCTGACCAAAAACAAAAAACCCTCCAACAACTCAAATACCACTGGAATGAAGTGGATGTGCTGGCAGCCGCTTTTATTGGGTTTAAGGAAAATCCCCCACCCCATCCTTTCTCACCCCTGAACGAATGCAAAAATGAAAACAATCTTTATGGGTACTTCCTCTTGGTGGGTTTCTAATGCTTCCGAACTGATGGTTAGGGCATTTGGCAATCTATTTAGTTAGCCTTAACAATACTCGAGAAACTGTGTGTTTTACGTTATGCTGAGAAATTTAACAGTATATTAAGACATATTGTATGACACTTAGAAAAAAACTTTTTCCCACATGAAGGTAAACACGTACAAATAACACAGTATAAATTAGTGTATAGAATGCACATTTTCTTCTTTAGATGACTTTAAAAAGGCATATTCCACGGTTTAAATGCTTCGAAATCTTCACAAGAAAAATCCTATTAAACACAAAGGTGATCTATTCCTTACGTGAAAGGTACTGCCGCCTTTACAAGGAACTGAAGGGGAAGCAAAACTGCTGCAAGTGCATAATATATATCAAATGGTATAAAAATAGCCTAACTTGTACATGCATACAAATCATGCAATTAATTTTTACATTAATTTGATCAACATGTCTTTCCTCACGTTATCAAAGACGACACTGAGGCAGAGAGACAAGGTGCCCTGCCCAGTTCAGACACTTGCTTTTCTAGAATGTAGAGACTGTCCCTAATAAAACAAAACCTGGAAACTCAAGACAACCTAGCTGTTGAGATATCACTTCACTGTTTAACACTTCAGCCGACTAGAACATCATAGGGTCAGAAGCTACTTCCAGCTTTGGAGAGATGGGGTACAGGGCAAAGTGCTAATCCTCGTGCACCAGTTTTCTGGCTTTTTATGAGATTAGCTTTATATTGCTTAATAAAATCAGAGGAGAAGGTGCTGCTAGTGGTCTTTTAGCCTATTAGCAGTAGTACAGTATTTTTTTTTTTAACTCAGTTAAATTTTATTTTTAACACTACTAAAATTACACATGACTTACAGCATATTTCTATTGGACAGCACTGCTTAGACTATTTTGATGCTGAGTGTGACGCTTAATTTTATGTGTTGGCTTGACTGGCCACGAGGGGCCCAGATTAAACATTATTTCTTTTTTTTTTTTTTTTTTTTTGTGGTACGCGGGCCTCTCACTGCTGTGGCCCCTCCCATCGCGGAGCGCAGGCTCCGGACGCGCAGGCTCAGCGGCCATGGCTCACGGGCCCAGCCGCTCCGCGGCACGCGGGATCCTCCCGGACCGGGGCACGAACCCGCGTCCCCTGCATCGGCAGGCGGACTCTCAACCACTGCGCCACCAGGGAAGCCCTAAACATTATTTCTGAGTGTCCGTGAGAGTGTTTCTAGATGAGATTAGTATTTGAATTGGTGGATTCAGCAAAGTAGACTGCCCACCCCAGTGTGGGTGGGCTTCATATAATTGTGGAGGTCCTGGATAGAACAAAAGGTAGAGGAAAGAGGAATATTTTGTATCCAACTAAGCAGCAAGTAAGAAAGAAGTTCGCTAGGTCTCCACCCAATGACTACCACTCATCTTGGGAGAGTTAACATCATCTTAGTGTCAGGGCTACCATCATCATATTATATGCCTAGATTTTTGTTTATTTATTCTCCAACATGCTAGCGACTGCAACTCACACCATCATTCCATTCCCGAGCCTCCATAAGCCTAACCACTACTACCACCGTGGAAGACAGAGCAGAGGCGTGAGGTGACCCAGCTCTGGTGGGTGGACGTGAAGCATAAGAGGAGTCTAGACCCTCTGAGTGCCGCACGGCCATTATGAAGTAACTGACCTGTAGGAAACTGCTACCATGGTTCACAAATTTATTGTCAGGTTCCAGCCTCTAGCTGTTCTCTGATTGTTCTAAATACTTGACAAACTGAAGCCTTTTCACTTCCTGTTGAAATTGCCTCATCTCCCTGTCAGAGCGCCATGGGGGACTCCATTACTTTTCTGACTTCTTTCCCCTCCTGACAAGTCATTTAGCTGGCTTCTTGTTGTGAAGGCTGTCCATGTCAAATTAGCCGGGGCCCCTATTGTCCTTATTACCACTCGAAAAGCCATCATGAGTAATGCTACGGGGTCCCTCAGTTGTCATCATTTGTCAGAAAGAAAGGGAGTGTGGTTACATATAGCTGACAGGTAATTTCAGTGTCTACAATTACCCCAATTAGTCTTGTCATAAACAATTCGATAAATGCACACCAATACAAACAGATAAACACACGAGGTCTCTCACTATTAATGCTGTGTAATGGGTAAATCAGTGATATAATGCTATACTTTATTTATTTATTTTTAAACTATCCTCAGCTGCGAAGCTGGCGCTTGCTACCTGGTCAGCACAAATTGTACTATCTACTTTCATTAGCTCATCATCACAAGAAAATTTGAAAGGCTGTGACAAAATTCATTTAGCCAGAGAGGGAAAGAGCAGATTGTTATAACACCTGCTTTAGGCAAGGATACAACAAAGGTTTTCTTTTTGTCAGTTCTGGGCAACTGTGGGCTTCAAAGTTGACTATTTTGTGTTAAAACAGCAACATATGAAATGTGATAGGAATGGGAACAGAAAAATTATATCCACACTGAAATTAGGAACATGATTTGAAAGAAAAAAAAAAGAAACCCTCCTACCAATGTACCACTCAGCAACGATATACTAAAAAAAAGATTGTGGGTTGGTAGTCTCATATATAAGATGATTTCAGTTCTCTCCAACTACTGATTCCCATTTTTTAAAAAATGCCGCCTTAAAAATATATATAAGGCTTGCCATGTTCAGTGTCAAAGTTATTTATCTGCTCCAGCATTCACATGGATTTGTTTAACGAAGGTATCAAGGGTGCTCCTTGCTAGACTCCGCCTATAGGTGATTAAGACTCAGCAAGGGTGGAACACTAGCTTGCTCATGACTCTCTTAACACCAGGGATGAAACCTTTTTTAACACAACACCCTCCAGGAGGACTCTCTAGTCAGACCCTGTACTCAACCCTGAGTGAAACTCCGTGACGTTCACTCGCGTGATCCACATAAATAGGTGCTCAAGACCCAACATCTGTAGTGTCCACTGCGCCCTGTTTGCTAACCGTGATCTTAAGTGATGGCTGAAAAACCCAACACAAGGAGATTGTTGGAGGAAATTGCTCTTGGCAACTATTTGTTCAAGCTCAAGTTTTTTTTTTTTTTTTTTTTTTTTAAACCAGCACTAAGAACCCACCAGAAAATAGGACAGGTCTCCCTAATGAGTAATCTATTTTAGCACAGTCTTGTCTAGGCATGACAGTTTACTGAGAGGCTTGAAAAACTCGTAATTACCAGTGTTACAGGGCAATTAATGTATATTACACTGCACTACTCATGGCAGCAACTGTCATTTTCTCAATAAAAATGAGTACTCTTCAGCTAAAGGTGACATTAATTGGGACTTTAATGACTATGCAGAGGAGCTGAAGCCAAATATGAACAAAACAGCGATTCAATGAGCGACTTCAGAAACGAGAAAATTGTACTAAAATGAGATTAATTGCTGTTTAGAAAAAGGAAAGAACCTAAAAAGCTATTAAATTGCAGGGTTTGGGTGCCCGGGTGATGGTTGTGATGTTAATCTTGCATTCTCACAGCAGGCAAATATTCACTAAATTCAGAGCCTTTTGACAGCAGGAAAAATCATGTATGCTTAACTTCAATCCATCAAAAATATATTTCAGCTTTTATCAGTGTTCTAAATACTTCTGCAATTTCAAAAATTACTGCTCCATTCCTTGGCTGTCATCATGCAAATGTGAACACTGTCAATATTGCTATGAAAAATTTCCCAGCTTCAAAAGGCCTACTTCAGTGATAAAGAAAGAAAAACGTGAAGATTAGAATTGCAAAACACACACTACTAATATAACAGAAATCAAACAATAAGAATTTAATGTTTAAGTTGTGGAAACTGCTAAAATAGAAAATGATGGGGTGGGTTTTTTTTTTTTTCGGTAGATAAATCAAAGAAAAATAATTCTGAGATTCTTTCAAGGCTTGTAACTTGATGCTTAATTAATCAACACCAATAATTAGGACAGAATTTTGCATCTTGACTTCAGGTGCTGTAATTGTTAATACTGCTCTGTTTCTAAAAGCCTTTATCCTTGCTTCTGGGTTCTTGAAAACAATTATATAATTGCTTTTCTTTATGGCCTTTTCAAATATCATGATGACTGTATATACAAAACACGGCACTTAAACTTTGACATGTAAGAGGGAGAAAAAGATTTGATAACTCTGAAGTTATATACTCTGTAACTTTAATTTTTTTTTTAAAGATAGGCCAGTAATTTAGTAATTCTGTTAAAGAGGGAGTTTTCAAAAAAGTTACTTTTGGCCAGAAACGTAGCATTCCCAAGAGTTGCCCCAATAAAAAAGATTAGGCCTGACTTTATAATACTGTGCACTTTCCTACTGCATAAGCAATTCTGTTTGTTCTGTAGTTTAATATTTAAAGAGCCTTCTCATCTACAGTTTAGGTCAGGGCCCAAGACACATAACTCAAGAACCACATCCACTAAATGACAGGGGGAGGTGAAATAGTGGACTTTCCATCCTCAAATCAATGATAAACCCCGTCTCTTCTAAAAATCCAGAAATACAAATCACCTGACCTCCATTATGAAGACTGGTTATTGGCCACTTGTCTGCCAGAATATACTTATAGGGCCACTGGGGGGACAGGAGGGGGGAGTGGGGAGAGAAACACATGCATATCCACGTGTGTCTGCTCAATGAGGGGATGTTCTAAGTTTTATCTTCCAGCTGTTTCATTCACTAAAAATGCTCTTTCTTGAGTTTTGAATTTTAGCTTGAGCGTAATCATCTTTGTAAAACAAGTCGCTTTGCAGGTCCTGCATTCCCTCGTTCTACCTGCTCCCCCTTGTCCTCCAATTTTCCCCTTTCTTGTATCTAGACTTTTATGTTAACGGCACAATTCTTACTCAAGAGTTGAACACATGTCCTTTTTAGTCCTTTTTTTGGGGGGTGAAAAGGGGCCTTTGTTATTCATTGTGCCGTTTCAAAAACTAAGCTTCTCTTATACCTCAAAAACAGCTTTCTTTTAAGGACAAAAAATTCACCAAGCTCCCCCTAAAAGTCTTTTCAGGCAGAGTTCTTAGAGAAGACAGGTGCCTTTGGCTAAATTATCTCTACGGACAAACCATTCACATAAATTTGCTTTTAAAAAAAACTACATGTCAATAGTTTGATTCCATTTTGTCTATGCAAATACCATTGATAAAAATTTCAATGGGACTTCTCAGGGAGTGGAAGAATTCCAAACTAGGTATTGAAACGGGACTCAGGAATAGGATACTAATTCACCAAAGTTGCCAAGAATGATCTAACCCAGGAGCCATACAAAGGCAACTGCGAACCATCTACATGATCCCAGATAATCCCTTATACTGTATCTCTCGGATCTCATCTCCATTCTGCAGTTGACTGCATGAGGCTCCATTTGGGGCTCCAGGTTTTCCACTTGCAAAAAAAAAAAAAAAAAAAAAACCCCAAAAAACAAAAAACCAGGAGCAACTTTGTCATGCTAAATTTGCTGCATGAGAACTCAGCGCTGAGCACTTGGCAGACATAGCAGCTCCAGGAATGTTAACGATTGGAATAAACCTTTAAGGAGAGTTCCTAAAATGAATTTATTTGCTACTGTTGTTCAACTGCTGAAATTCTTTACGCCTCAGAGTGGCCACGGTGGTGCTTTGAGAAAAGGTGATCACACTGAATCATGTGAAAGGCTTGTATGAAAAAGCAGGAGGAACTGCACTCAGCTGAGGCTGAAATTCCACTTTTAACCTCATTATTATTTTGCACCAATATCATAGGTCTGTCTTCCAGAATACTACTCGGTGGATTAAATTTCTTATTCAAGACCCCTGCTAAGATTGAAATGTACCACAATGCTCAACAATCTCACAATTGGCAGACCATGTTTAAGCTGGGAATAGTGACAAGTTACAGGGACTTATCTTTTTAAAAAAATAAAAATAAATTCCAGGAGATTAGTAAGATACATTTTTAGATACATACCCTCAGAATATTATAAACTCAGTGAGAAGCCAAACTGGAATATCTCAAGTTTGGAAGATGAACAATATTTTGATGTGCCAAGGCTAATACATTATATGTTTCGAGTCTTAGTATTAAGACCTGTAGCAACTGTTTTAAGAGATGAGTAGAAATAAAACAAATGGTAAATGTTTATTCAGTCATACACTTCTGAAAGAAAACAACTGTTAATTTGCATTCGCTTGGGATCACTTAGCAGACTGCTTTTTAAGAGCTATCACCTCTCAGCAGCCCATAAAAGAGGAAGCTTTCATTCACTCCCCTTCTACCTGCTCCAGCTACATGACATTTAATTTAAATTTATTTTCTACTCACCACTAATATTCAACAAATCAAAAATCACTTCAACATAGGTACTGCTCTTTGTTGGTTAGTTTGTGGTAGAGAAAGTCAGCAGGCTAAACATCTGGGGGTCAATGCAGAGAGATGCAGCCTCATGGACTCCATCTTCCAATGCAGAAAATTCCAGAATGATAAACTCAAGGTACCTTCTGAGTCATCAAATAAATTATATTTAATATCACTCTAGTGTGATCTGGACAGTTATTCTGCATAAATAAAATTTAATGTCCTATATATGTGGGTGACAGAATGTAAAGCTAAATGTAAGGAAACCTTGCTGTGGAGAGGAATAGCCTCTGATTTCCCTGTTAATTAACTTTCCCCCCCACTTAAATGATAGGGAAGAAAGAGAAAAAAGGGTATTTAGTTGGGCCTTGCAGCGGGGGAGGGCTGTGTAACTCAAGAGAGGTCTGTACAGCCTTTTGCCCTCTAGCAATTCCAGAACAGTCAACATAAGATGGAGTTTCCTGGGGCATCCCCTCGCTGCACCTCAGGATTTTATGAGATTTTGAAAAGCTGACTCGAGCAGGAAGTCAGTTATGGAGAGCTTTCCTGGAAGGCAAGACCAATTAACCTTGGCTAAAAGACAAAAAAAGAAAATCTTGAGTAAAGAGGATGAGGGGACCAAAAAAAAAAAAAAAAAAGGCTCAAAATAAGGTAAATGATTGTAACATCATGGTGCCTGAAGTGATAATGGGACTAAGAAAGTCTACGCAGATGCACACCAATGACGGTGCGGATGGATGATACGGGGGCCATTAGGAGAGGGAGAGTTAGAGCAGGGAGGGAAGGGAGAGAGAATCAGATCGCTCCTTCTTCATCAGGTTCCTGCTTGGCTTGAAGGAGTCTTTGTTCCATGAGTCAGCAGAGGAATGCGGAGTAAGAAATGTACTCAACTTCAGAACCTGGATCTCTAGCAAATCAGGGGTACTCTATTCCTAAAGGGAGTGCTGTATGAGAAGAAGGCCTAGTAACAAAACCTCTTCATAAGAATAACCCAGTTACCCAACCCAGATGAAGTGAAAAGTGACTCACCGCACAGTATAAGCTTCCAACATGACTTAAGCCAAAACTTGGTGGCAAAAAGCCACTAAAACACTGCTTTCCAGTATATACACACTTTCCTTTTGAAGGCGCTACGACAGTTGGACACTCAGATTTAAACCCTCCAGGAGCTGTCTAATTCTATTTATTTTTCCTCAAGATGTCTACTCTGGGCCTCAACTTTTTCTATTGCTTGATTCTGTTCCTATTCTACTTCTAGCTGGGGAACACTTGTTTGTCTGCCTGCTTAGCAATGCCTAAAAGGTCATACAAGACAAGAGGATTGAGATGAGAAGACCTTTCTCCTATACTCTCAAGATGGAATATGAATACCTTCTTTCTCATCCTGGGCTTCATCTTAGGATGTTAAATTTCACTGTTACTCTTGGTGAGGAGAAACCATTCTTTTTACTCACAATTTTGTACATACATACAATCTCTACTGACACTGAACCACTACACACAACTAGAATGAAGAGGGCTGGCAGTCAGACTAACTTTAGAACTCTCCACCTAGGCGACACCGGGCACCAGTAAAAGAACATCTTCTCCAGGAATACAAAGCATTCCTTGATGCTTTGATGAACTGAATCTCATCTTAATTCCATGTCTGCCCATTTTAAATCTATTAATGCTATGTATATGCTTTTATCAATAAAAATAGAAGCAATTAAGTTCCTGGTAAAAGCAAACGCAATGGACGCTTAGTTAAATAGTCAAAATATTCATTTTGTGGCTACAGATCTAAGGTTTAAAATATGTAAAACAATCAGAATGGGTTTCCCTCCTCTAGCACCATTATATATGAGTTTTAGAGGTTATTTTAATGTCATGGAACAGATACATAAAACATAAAAATGGAGGGATTTGGCATTTTATATTAGCAAAAAGTCAAATGCTTTTTCTTGTTCTGTCTGTGATATAGTTCCTTAACCTTTGAGTTGTCCACTCAACCGTCCCATAGCTCCAACTACGGGTCTCCATGACTTTTCCTAATTAATCTAGTAGGTACTTGTCTTGCTCTTCACCAGTGGAGTTATCGGGCTAGGCTTTTTCCACAGTACAGCTGTTAGTTTTTTAAAAGTTTTGGAACTGGTGATTCAGGAAATTTAAATGGGAAGATGTGTTTGAATTGGCTAAACAGCTAACATTCTTAAAATTGTCCTTACTTGGAATGAGAATCTGCCTCCCTGTCCTGCAGACTGAGTCCCAGCCAGTGCCTCAGTGCCCCTGATGTCCCCTGTGCACCCACCTGCCTCTACCCCAGCACAGACTGGGAGCTCCATGAGGGAAGGACTCACATTCATCCTTGGATGCCTGGTACATGGTAAATGGCTGGTACATATTCAACAGAACAGTGACAGTTCTGTTGAATAATAAAGCAATCCTAGCTCTGACACTAATGAAGTAATCTTGGACAAGTCACTCTATCTTTCCGAGCCTTTGCTTTCCTATCCATTAAAATGCTCTGTTTCCTAGAGGAATGGTTGGGCTCAAACAAAATAATGAATGTGGAAGTGCTGTATAAATGCAAGAGATTCCTACAGCTGTTGTTAATAATTACTATTTGGATTTATACAGTAAAATTGCACCATTCAATGGGAGGAACAAGGACCGGTCCTAATGGTCTCGACAGTTTTTACCATAAGGAGCTTAGAAACATCTGGTTTTCTTAGAATTGTAAGAGGTGAGGTCACACCCACATGGTTTTCTTGTTCTGTTTTCTCCTCCCTTTCTCCTGAGCGCTCCCCTACTCCACCCGCAACCCCAGCTCCAAATCAACACACAGATCTTTTCTAGGCTCTGGATCCCGCTCCAGAAGAGGTGACACGCTTAGGTGACTGGTTTTGGGAATTTTTATGTGTATGCACTTTCCTTACCAAAACACAACACTTCTGCAGAAGGCACCCTGGCTCTGCTGAAAGTCTGGATTCTGCTGACGGGACCAAAAGGACAGGTGGGACCTAATCAGTGCCACATCCCCCATCTCCAGCACCAATGCTCCTTATTTACCAGGCCCCCTAGTTCTTTACATCATGTGTTCCCCCTCTGCTCAGCTGCCCAGTGAAAGGAACAGGAAGAGAAGCAAATTAGTGTGAAGAAAGAATACTTGTGGATAGATATATGTATTGGATATGTAGTCTCTATCGGATATATACATATATATAGGATATATATACATGTAAGTAAATACACATACACACACCACCTCTCTAGGGTTGTTTGGGAGCTGCTAGGCTGTATCTCACAAAACATACTGACCTACCTTGGAAAAGACAAACACCCAAAAACACACCAAGAACCACTGTTCAAGTACTGATGTCATCGCTTCCTCATTCCTTACGTTCAAACACTAGTAACAGAGAACTCACTGAGTTCAGACTGAATGGTGCCAGAGACTTCATAAGACAGCATTTATCTAGTGTAGAGTGAATAATTTCCACAGACAGCTGAATTACTTGAGAATCTATACAAGTAACTGAAACTTCAGAAACCCTGGCGAGCTTAAGTGCTATATGATTCCCACATCTCCCATATGCCCTAGAAGAAGAAAGGCACTGCAGGTGAATCCAGGGCAGGGGATTATTTTTAAGTCAGTAGAGCAACACAAACACATTGTTTGCTTTTTGTCATCTGGTTTATCTTAATCACGAGCTAAAAATTCATTTACAATGCTGTATACAAATGCCATGTTTATATCAGGATCATACGCTGCTTGCTTGAAATCGTATACATTAAAATTAAGAACAGAAATCCAAGTTAATGGTCAAAGACAACCAATAACAAAACCACTAAATTCCAGTTGTCAAACATCATTTAATATGTATATTTCTGTTTTTTTAAAAAAAAACAGTAATTATTAAAACTAAAGCGATATGAGTGAGTGTTTATGACTTCCTATTGAAAAGCCTAAATGACAGAGCGTTCATTTCAAGTTGAAGAAAATCATGTGGCCATCCCTGTGCGATGGCCTAATGACTCTATATCCTCTTGTCAAACCTCAGCAGTTTTATTTGTAGTGATACATGCCGGAGAAGGTTGGAGGTTAAAGTTGATAGGAGGGGCAACAGGAAAATCAGCCAACTCCTTTCAGGAGATTACAACCTTTAACATATTTGGGTCTGTCGGCAGTTTCTGCAAACTTTACAAGTCTGTGGTTGGTGGTGTTTTTAAAAAACTGATCCTCAAATCAGAGGTCAGATGAACCTAGTAAATGTCCTTTCACTTTGAAATAATCCCAAGTGGTTAATGTACTCTCAGTTTATTGCTGCTGGATTTTTTTTCTGTACTTACAATCTAAAACTAAAAAAAGAAAAATCTGTTTATTTTTCAAGTATCTGAGACCTTGGAAAAGTGAAATTACTAAACCCCAATTCATGATGTGGCTCCAAAAACAGGGAAGCAGCTGTTGGAAGAAAAAAAATAAATAAATGAAAGAAGAAAACAGAAAGAAAAAAGAAAAGTCCCTGGCTAGAGACAAACTTTGTTGGGGCTCTTGGGCAAGGAGACATTTTATTAGTGCATTGGCGCTGTCCTCCAAGAAGTGTTTAGATTCTTAGCAGCCTCACGCTGAACAGAGGCGGATATCTGACTATAGCACTGGGGTCACAGCTGAGGACTGTAACACAGTCACAAACTAAGATCCAGCAAGAACTGCAAAAACATCTCACCACAGTATCTGTTCTGCTTGACTTGGCACACACTGGTTTCCTTAAGGGTAGTGCCAGTATTTGGTACTTTTAGTTACCTTTTACTAAATGTGAATTTTGTGTCAGGCACTACATATACGTGAGCTCACTAAATCCTCGTGTAAGAATCCAAATTGTGCTCATTTCACAGATGTGTAACGAAAAGAGGGAGAGAAATCACGTGATCTGCCCAAGGCTACACTGACAGTAAGCAGCCAGCTGGGAACCAAACTTAGCCCTTCCCTCTCCCAGACCTGAGCCCTTTCTACTCATCTATACTGCTTCCTGGGTTGTAACTGCTGATGTAAATAATTTCTAGACTATCCCCCTTTGTGTTTAAATATTTTATCATCACTAGTTGATTTTAATGCACAGCATAGTACTACACAGCATGCAAGGGAACAAGACTCAGCATGAAACATCCTCAGGTCCTGTACTGGGTCAGCATGTGGCTGGAGTGGGTTCTAATAATATTACGGTCTGCTATTAATTGTTAAGAAAAATGTTTTAGGACTTAAAGAGTTATCTATGCGAAGGTGATTGATAGCAGTTATATAATACTAAACCCTTGTGAAATTAAAACAATTCCTACCATAAATGTTAATCCCATTCCTTTTTGGTTTCTAAATTTGCCCAACACACAGATTATAGAATTCGATGCTGGGTGACTTAACCTCATTAGGCCTCGGTTTCTTCACTAGTGAAATGTGAAGAAACCTCCTATCCATGGGAGGTGTTGGCTAGCTATGAAGTCTAGGTGTGTAATTTTTTTTTTTTTTACCCCCCTGCTTAATTCTAGTGATTGCTCAAAGTTTTTCCAGGAAGTAAGAGACACCTGCCCTTATGAATGAAAGTAAGAGGAAAAACACAACTTTGAGAAATGTTCACTTATTAAAAAAATGGGTTATTGGGTGAATGAAAACCCTGGGCCAACTGAAACCATGCAACACTGTCTCTTTTTTTGTGAACCCTTGTAACTGCATAAAATGCTTTACAAGTAAACTGATTTAAGAATGACCTGAAAGGCAAACTATTTTCTCACCCAGAAGTGTTTGTCACAAGTATTATGGGAAGCATCAACTTGTATTTAGAGAGAGAGTATAACAAACATTTTCCCAACATTGCCACTCATTGTTTAAAAGGTGAGGAAACACACGTTGGTTGAAACATTAAAAAAAAAATGCACTAACTACTAAGAAACTGACAACTGGAAAATATTTTTGTTATTTAAAAATAGCAAAGATCAATAAAACTAAAAGCTGGTTCTTTGAGAAGATAAACAAAATTGATAAACCATTAGCCAGACTCATCAAGAAAAAGAGGGAGAGGACTCAAATCAATAAAATTAGAAATGAAAAAGGAGAAGCTACAACAGACACTGCAGAAAGACAAATCACCCTAAAAGACTACTACAAGCAACTATATGCCAATAAAATGGACAACCTGGAAGAAATGGACAAATTCTTAGAAAGGTATAAACTTCCAAGACTGAACCAAGAAGAAACAGATAATACGAAGAGACCAATCACAAGCAATGAAATTGAAACTGTGATTTAAAATCTTCCAACAAACAAGTCCAGGACCAGATGGCTTCATAGGTGAATTCTATCAAACATTTAGAGAAGAGCTAACACCCATCCTTCTCAAACTCTTCCAAAAATTGCAGAGGAAGGAACACTCCCAAACTCATTCTATGAGGCCACCATCACCCTGATACCAAAACCAGACAAACATATTACAAAAAAAGAAAATTACAGACCAATATCACTGATGAATATAGATTCAAAAATCCTCAACAAAATACTAGCAAACAGAATCCAACAACACATTGTAAGCATCATACACCATGATAAAGTGGGATTTATCCCAGGGATGCAAGGATTCTTCAATATATGCAAATCAATCAATGTGATACACCATATTAACAAACTGAAGAATAAAAACCATATGATCATCTCAGTAGATGGAGAAAAAGCTTTTGACAAAACTCAACACCCATTTATGATAAAAACTCTCCAGAAAGTGGGCGTAGAGGGAACCTACCTCAACATAATAAAGGCCATATATGACAAACCCACAGCAAACATCATTCTCAATGGTGAAAAACTGAAACCATTTCCTCTAAGATCAGCAACAAGACAAAGATGTCCACTCTCACCACTATTATTCAACATAGCTTTGGAAGTTCTAGCCATGGCAATCAGAGAAGAAAAAGAAACAAAAGGAATACAAATTGGAAAAGAAGAAGTAAAACTGTCACTGTTTGAAGATGACATGATACTATACATAGAGAATCCTAAAAATGCCACCAGAAAACTACTAGAGCTAATCAATGAATTTGGTAAAGTTGCAGGATACAAAATCAATGCACAGAAATCTCTTGCATTCCTATACACTAATGATGAAAAATAAGAAAGAGAAATTAAGGAAACACTCCCATTTACCACTGCAACAAAAAGAATAAAATACCTAGGAATAAACCTACCTAAGGAGACAAAGTCCTGTATGCAGAAAACTATAAGACACTGATAAAAAAAATTAAAGATGATACCAACAGATGGAGAGATATACCATGTTCTTGGATTGGAAGAATCAATATTGTGAAAATGACTATACTACCCAAAGCCATCTACAGATTCAATGCAATCCCTATCAAATTACCAATGGCATTTTTTACAGAACTAGAACAAAAAAAATCCTAAAATTTGCAGATTATGGAGACACAAAAGACCCTGAATAGCCAAAGCAGTCTTGAGGGAAAAAAACAGAGCTGGAGGAATCAGACTCCCTGACTTCAGAGTATCCCACCAAGCTACAGTAATCAAGAAAATATGGCACTGGCACAAAAACAGAAATATAGATCAATGCAACAGGATAGAGAGCCCAGAGATAAACCCATGCACCTATGGTCAACTAATCTATGACAAAGGAGGCAAGGATATGCAATGGAGAAAAGACAGTCTCTTCAATAAGTGATGCTGGGAAAACTGGACAGCTACATGTAAAAGAATGAAATTAGAACATTCCCTAATATCATACACAAAAATAAACTCAAAATGGATTAGACACCTAAATGTAAGACCGGACACTACAAAACTCTTAGAGGAAAACATAGGAAGAACACGCTTTGACATAAATCACAGCAAGATCTTTTTTGATCCACCTCCTAGAGTAATGGAAATAAAAAAAAATAAACAAATGGGACCTAATGAAACTTAAAAGCTTTTGAACAGCAAAGGAAACCATAAACAAGACGAAAAGACAACCCTCAGAATGGGAGAAAATATTTGCAAATGAATCAATGGACAAAGGATTAATCTCCAAAATATATAAATATATCATGCAGCTCAATATTAAAGAAACAAACAACCCAATCCAAAAATGGGCAGAAGACCTAAATAGACATTTCTCCAAAGAAGACATAAAGATGACCAAGAAACACATGAAAACCTGCTCAACATCACTAATTATTAGAGAAATGCAAATCAAAACTACAATGAGGTATCACCTCACACCAGTTAGAATGGGCTTCATCAGAAAATCTACAAACAACAAATGCTGGAGAGGGTGTGGAGAAAAGGGAACCCTCTTGCACTGTTGGTGGGAAGGTAAATTGATACAGCCAGTATGGAGAACAGTATGGAGGTTCCTTAAAAAACTAAAAATAGAATTACCATATGATCCAGCAATCCCACTACTGGGCATATACCCAGAGAAAACCATAATTCAAAAAGACACATCCACCCCAATGTTCATTGCAGCACTATTTACAATAGCCAGGTCATGGAAGCAACCTAAATGCCCATCGACAGACAAATGGATAAAGAAGATGTGGTACGTATATACAATGGAATATTACTCAGCCATAAAAAGGAATGAAATTGGGTCATTTGTTGAGATGTGGATGGATCTAGAGACTGTCATACAGAGTGAAGTAAGTCAGAAAGAGAAAAACAAGTATTATATATTAATGCACATATGTGGAACCTTGAAAAATGGTACAGATGAACCAGTCTGCAGGGCAGAAGTTGAGACACAGATGTAGAGAACAAACGTATGGACACCAAGTGGGGAAAGCTGCAGCGGGGTGGGGATGGTGGTGTGATGAATTGAGCGATTGGGACTGACATGTATACACTGATGTGTATAAATTTGATTACTAATAAGAACCTGCTGTATAAAAAATAAAAAATAAAATTTAAAAATTAAAAAAAAAGGCTAATAAAAAGAAAATGGAGGAAGGGTCCACAAGCCAAGGAATGCAGGCAGCACCTAGAACCTAAAGGAAGTGAGGAAACAGATCCTCCCCTTGTGGCTCCAGAAGGAACACAGCCCTGCTAATGCCTTGATTTCAGCTCAGTAAGACCCACTTTGGACATCTGACCTCCAAAACTGTAAGGTAATAATTTGTGCTGTTTTAAGCCACTAAGTTTGTGGTGAATTGTTACAGCAGCCCTAGGAAACTAATAAATAAACAACTGCCCATTGTCTAATAGGCATCTCAAACTTAAAAAAATATCTATCTATCTATCTATCTATTTCTAGGACTTTTCTGGCGGTCCACTGGTTAAGAATCCTCCTTGCAGTGAAGGGATGCGGGTTCGATCCCTGGTTGGGGAACTAAGATCCCACATGCTGCAGGGTAACTAAGCTGGTGCACTGCAACTACTGAGCCCATATGCTCTGGAGCCCGTGTGCCACAACTAGAAAAGCCTGTGCACCACAACAAAAGATCCCTTGTGCTGCAACTAAGACCTGATGCAGCCAAATAAATAAATAAATAAAAAAATAAATAAATAAAATACATGCCATAAAGATTTCTGGTAGAAGATGTTCCAACTTTTAGCAGTAATCTGTTTTCCTTTACTCACAAAGTATCTAAGTGTATACATACATATTATACAGATAAAAGATCATTTTGATTGTTTTTATTTGTTTCCATTTGATATACAGAAAGCATTAAGGCAAAGAACACAGGACAGCAGAAATCAGAAGCCCTCGGTTCAAGTCTCATTGCAAATAAATTGGATACTAAAAAGGGCAAATGGTTTAAATCTACTCAATATTCTGAGTTTAACTACTTCTATTATGAACACCCTACTTTCCAACTCAAATTTAACTGTGAAAAACAGGACAACACATGTCCTTAATATTCAAATGTGTTTCATTTTCTCCATCTCCACTGAACTGCTTTTGTCCTTTTCCATCTCACACTTGAACTTCAGCAATAACCTCCCACTCGGTTTATCTTCCCCAGTCTTTCCTATATTCCCACATGCGAAACAAAACAAAACAAACAAACAAAGGCCCCCACAAACCAAACACCTCTAATTGGTCTTCCACACTGTGGTTTAACAATATTTCTAAATAACAAATCTAATTGTGTCAGCAACTTGTTGGAAAAAAACCTATCTGTACTGTCCCAGAGACAATGTTTTAAGTCTATGGCATCATACAAGGCTCTTCTTAATCTGGTTCCTGTTCCCTGTGTTCTAATCATACTAAAAGTTGTTGGCAGCTTCCGCTCTTCCAAGCTTCTATGCCTCTGCACATGCTGTTCCTTCTGTTCAAAACACCTTTCCCCATTCATCTTCCCCTCCACTCTAAGCTGCGGCTTGTAGGAATTAGCCTCCCAAACTTTCATTATATACTCAGGTACATCTCAATCCCAGTCTTTTCATGCTGTAATCGTTGGTTTACTTGCCATAACTGCTGGTTTATTCGTCTGCATCTCACATTAGACTCAACTCATTGAGAGTAGGAATTATATTCTGGGGAATCTCTGTATTCATAGGCCTAGCAGAGTGCCTGGTTTATGGCTGGCCCTTGGTAGATTCTGCTCAATAATTACCTGAGTGATGAAATACAGTGAATGAAAGGCTAAGGCTCTACTTAAAGATATGCCTAGTAGGAAATCAATTATGTGAGAGGCAAATCTCATGCCTCTCATTTCAATTTCCAAATATTTAGGTGCACTTCAGAATACATGATCTTAACCTTTAAGCACATTTTTAATATGTGAAGACCACACATACTCTCTATCTCTAGTCTCTTCTGTTCAGTGGAGTGATTTGGGATAGGTGGGGGGATAGCAGACAGAAGTCTATAAAATGATTTTAACTATTTTAGAAAAAGTTCTATTATAAAACAGTAACAAAAATTATTACCCAGTATAATTATAACTTTTCTAAATCTCTATTTTGGAAATTAAATTTCCCTAAAAATAGTGCTTTTTATTTAGAAACCAAATGACATACACATACACACATGGAGCAATCTTTAGTGGCTAAAATAGTAGCAAGCACAAGAATACCAGGGACTCATTTATTACAAAGGCTTAAGAGGTACATTAAAAATTAACTTCAAAGATCCATTAAGGAACTCAAATGCCCAACTATGGCACAATTATGAACAGGATGCTTTTATACATTTCTGTGTCCTCTGATCTGCAATTTTAAAAATATGTGATATTTTAAATAAATAAATCTAACTGATATGAATCAATTCTATACTTAACACATATTGATTAATGGATGTGATTATGTACTCATAAAATTTTTTGATAGATACATATAATTTATATCAATAATAGAATAATAATGTGAACAAGAAAGCAAACTGGATAAGTTGTTCTGAAAGTGAGATCCACAGACTCAGAGTTTTGAGTTCTCTCCAGTGGACCATGCATATTTTTAGAAAGTAATCGTCTGACATAACAGTGAGGTCAGAATTGGATTATTGAGACTGTAATACATACCAAAGTTGAACAAATTGTTAGATTAGTTTCAAAGAAGACACGAGTTGATTCCTCGGGCCAGCATCTGTTTTTGTAAGTTTAGTACTTATTACAGAGTGGCTGCTTAATGGAAAAAAATGACAAATTTACTTATCTTTTATAGGGCCCTAGTCCTGTGCTGGTAATAAATGAAGTATTTAACTTAATGTAAATATTTTAGAGGTGAAAGTGAACCACTGCTTCCACAAATGCTGGAGAAACTGCAAATTTTTTCCCTTTAGTTTTATGAGAATGCATAAGAACCCTCTGATGTTTAAATTGCGTGTATGTGCTGACTGGGTTGTCATTAAGGCCCATTTATCATAATCTGGTCATACATACACTCTGAAGTACACAGACAATAAGAACACAAACACTTATCCACCCTTCCTGCTTCCTGGCTTCCTGATATACAGTACAAAAGCAGTGGGAAATGGTATTACAGGTGCTCAGCTGTCTGAGGAAGCATGAAGCTAGACATTGTAGCACTCATGTCAATAGCCATATACTAGAAAACACCACATTGCTATCCTACAGCCAAAACATTCAATGCCTCTCATCTCACCTGGGCTAAATAGAGCTACGTGCAAAACGGCAGTACACCTGAAGGTCATTTTCAAAGTTACAGTCTGAGTTTGAAGTGCAGAGGGGTCCAATTCAATTCAAACATTTATTGAGATATATTTTACCACTGTTGGTCAGAAAGACCTTCCCTGATCATATGTTCATGATTTGCAAAGAATGCATTTATTCATTTGCTTATTTTCTGTCTGTCCCATCATAATATGAGCTCCCTAAGGATGGGGCCCTCATATGTTTTGTTCACTGCTGTATTCCTGGTGCCCAGAATAGTGAACATAGTAGGTGTTCAATTAGACAGGGCAAGGAAGGAGGGATTCTTACTTAACCAGACTCGAGGATGCATTTAGGAAGAGAGATTCAGACACAATAATGCTCATGGAGAGAATGCTAGCGTGGCTGGCTGACAGGTGCTGCCCTAGGAAGAAAGCAGGATGACCCAGACAGGTGAGTATGCCGAGCCTGGGAGAGGTCCTCAGCAGCCAACTACTTGCCTCCACTGAAGTAGGTGTTGCTCTGAAAAGCCTGCAGAGAAAGTGGGCCTTTTCTTTTAGATCCCTCACTGCAGAATTCCTTCCTACAAATATCAGATTCAAGTGACAGACTTTGATTTTGCCCATTAAATAGAAGGATAGAAAAACAAGTTTCCAACGTCCCTACTGTCAATCATCTGGTGACGGATTTCATGAAGGCCCAGTAAATTCAGGGAAATAGAAAGAACACCAAAATTTGCAGAGACAAAAAAAAAAAAAGAAAAAAAAAATCAAAATGGGAAAGATTTCTTTAGAATGAAAAATAAAATATTTAAGGCCGTGGGTTTATGTACTGCCTCCTAGTTTCTCTTACGCCCGGGGGGACTGAGGGTGCATATAATGCTCACCTCATAACTAGGCCTCGAGCATCAGAGGTGACAGGGATCTGGACAGCAGCGTCTACTGATGGGGAGGTAGGAATGCCAGGGATGTTCTGGCGGTTGCATTTGATTAGATTAAAACATGAAAGCTACACAGTTGGAACTTAATAACAAGAAGGAAATTCGCAGAACACAGAACATCTTTAGGTGTTTCGTCCGGGTAGCAGGTTCCGAATGGGCTAAGCACCCTCCTTGACAACCTTACGAAGACAGTGCCTGAATTCTCCTGTTTCAGTGTGCTTCACATTTATCATCTAGCCCCATCTTAGTCTTAGCCATTATGGTTTAACAATTATTAATAACAATAATCGCTAAGATATGTTGAGTGATCACTATATACTAGGCATGGTTCTAAATACTTCACACATATGAACTCATTTAATTCTCACAGCATCCCCATAAAGTGGATTCTATTATTATCCTCATTTTTGAGATGAGGAAACTGAGGCCCAGAAAAGTGAAGAGACCGGCCCGTGGTTTCACAGCTGAGAAGTGGCAGAGCCAGGTTGCCAAGGTGGTACCTTGGCTCCAGATCTACCCTCTTCTTAAACACATTACTTTACTGCTTCTTAGTTCTTAAATGAAGTTGCAACAGTACCCTAACTCTCAGTGTTTTTTTCTCTCCCATGTATCCCCCACATCACTCTCGAAATGATTTTTTTAAATGCTTTTTTCCTGATTAAAATATTTCAAGCCTCCCCGATGTCCACATGATTTCTCCAAATTCCCTTTGTGACTTGGCTCTGATTTCTCCAGTCTCAACTCCTCTATTTCCTGACACACAATTTATACTTCAGCAATACCCAGGTATTTACAATTCCCTCAATACACCATGTATTTTCACGTTTTTGCACCTTTGACAACATACAGCTCCGTCTGTCTTTTAACCAGTTATCCAGATTACTTCTGTGCTTTTCTTATGACCTAACTCATAGGTCTTTCCCACTCATTCTGGCTTGAGTGATTGTTCTAATTATGTTGGTACGTGGAGTAACATCTCCAGATAAGGCTGGAAGAGGCAGCGGTCAGGCTGAGGAGCCTGACTTCACTTTACAGGTAATGGACGGCACTGAAAATTCTAAGGACGTTTGGATGTGCAATGCCTCCCGGCTATCAACAGGAGAGAGTCCTTACCACCCCTAGGTTTGAATGGCAGAGAGAAGGAAGAGACACCCAGAGCTGAGAAAGGAGCTGGGTGGGGAAGATCGAGTGACAGGATTGACTTGGTTGTCACAGGCAGTCAATCCGCGGGACCCGAAAGAGAAGCAGAACAAATACCTTCTTGGCACTTTCTTTGCACCCTTGGATCTCCTGCCAGTGCCTCCCCCGGAATGAACCCAACAGGAAGCCAGAGGGCAAAGGAGTCTGCTGATGTGGCCCTGTGGCCCTTATGGGTCAGACTCCCAGGTCACAATGGAGTGGAGTAGGATGGAGATAAACAACACACAGAGGGAAATGTCACCTCAAAGTGGTGTTCTTAGAAGAGGGATCTAGTGGCATTGTGCAGCAAAAAAAAAAAAAAAAAAAAAAAAAAGACAAAACAAGGAGGGCACAAAGTGTGGGAGACTAATGCTTTCCTGGTTCTGAAATAGCTCAGCATTCCAGGCACAAAATCAGTGCCAGGTCCAGGTGAGTCAGCTTAAGGTTCTTCAGCCTCTCAGCCGCGAATGACTGAATGTTTAGGAAGGTGTGTTGGATGCAGGGACAGGGGCATAACCAACGCTGCATCAAGGCAGCATTCCTAGATACACTTCTGAAACAAAGCATGGGAGAATGTCAAGTTCTTCAGCATTAAGTAGGTGTTGATGCAGAGGCCACCAGAATGAATATCAAGATGCTGGGCAACAGAAAGAAGAAGGAAACACGCTAGTGGCTCTAATGCGTAAGTCAAGGATGACTTTCAAAGCATGAACAAACCTCTCAACTCTGAGGAAGAGGGAAAACTGAGGAAAAGAAGGACTGTAATAAGGAGCCATCTTCATCTGACACAAGGGGAGAGAATAAGCAAAGACTGAGAGAGACGGGGGTGGCTTAACGAAGTCATGTGAGGGAGGCTTCTGCCTTCCTAGAGAGGCATCAAGCAAGGTTTGGGGGCTTCCCTGGTGGCGCAGTGGTTGAGAGTCCGCCTGCCGATGCAGGGGACACGGGTTCGTGCCCCGGTCCGGGAAGATCCCACATACCGCAGAGCAGCTGGGCCCGTGAGCCATGGCCGCTGAGCCTGCGCGTCCGGAGCCTGTGACCCGCAATGGGAGAGGCCACAGCAGTGAGAGGCCCGCATACCACCAAAAAAAAAAAAAAAAAAAAAAAAAAAAAAAAAAAAAAAAAAAAAAAGCAAGGTTTGGGTCTGAGAAGAAAGACAGTGATGAATGTTACAGGAATAGTTTAGGGCTAAATGAATAAAATTTTTCTCTCAGGAATGTTAAATGGATTAACGAGCAGGGATACTGCAACCTGGGCCTCCTTCGTAACAACTCAATTCCATGACCAGGTGTTACCATTTTTTACCAAATTTTTTCTCAAAGGCTCACAATTTGTTATTCTGTTCTGAAGGTATGGATTTCTAAAGGATTGAATCACATGAATAGCAAATGTTATTACTTATAAATGAACTAATATTAGGCGCTGGGAAATTAACATCAAGTATAATTAATCTCAAATGAAAGAAACAATTATTCAGCAACTCAAATGTTAAAGGATGTGGCAAACATATATGAAAATAACATTTAAAATTGATTTGCTAGGAGCAAAACATGGAATGTTCGCTTAACATTTCTTATCATAGTCTACCAATTAGAAATAATGCATATGACTATGCAAAGATCAACTTTAAAATTTAAAAGTACAGAAAGACTATATATATTCTTTTAAATTTTAATGTTGATCATATGATATGCATATATATGTGCACATATGTATGTCTTTGGTAATTTTGGAAATTAATCTCATATAAAAATGATTTAAAATGGTTAAGAAGTATGTTTTAAGTGTATATTAAGATAAGCATATTTAAAATAATTGATATGATAGAATCATAACATGGAAATGCTTACTTAAAATGTCTTAGTATAGCCTACCAATTAGAAATAATATGCATATTACTATGTAAAGATCAACATTAAATTTTAAAAATACAGTAAAACTACATATCTTTGGTAATTTTAGTGATTAATGCTTTAATTAAGAGATGAGGTACATGCAGACATATGCAATAAATTGACATAATTCATCATATTGCAAAGAATAACATGATGAATGCATATGTATATTGTGAATTATACAATGCACATGCAAATCATATTCTCATTATCACGCAGAGGCATTATTTTTCCTACAGTCAAAATGCAACAAATCTTCAAGTACTACTCAATCTACTACATGACTATTTAAGAACAAAGTAGTCTGTGGTATCTTCTGTAGAATAATAATTCAAACTGAGAAACTCAAGTTAATGGAAACACAGAGCAGACACTTTTAGTGGCTACATCTCTGTTTGAGTTAAACTGGAAACCAGTCCCTGTACTATGCATATCTATCGTTCCATAGCATCATTTTAAAAAGAAGTCTGGGCACTGGAGATTTTAGTAAGGGCTTTCAAAACGCTTTTTTTTTTTTAAATGTTTTTTTAAAAATGTTGAACAGTGAATACATTGGTCATCGACTAGTTGGAAAAATAACAACACTGGTCCAGAAACAGTTTCTCAACATAAAGAGTAATTACTTAAAAACACCACTCTTCTGAAATTGATTTGTCTCCAAATGAGGTGTCCTGAAAGGAAGACAATTTAAACAAAAATATATTTGGCGCCTGGAAGTAGCCGGTAAATACTGATGTGTGGGTTCTTGGTGGGAGCAGACAAACTCCCCAAACTCTGACAGATGCCAAGTGCTGAAAGAAGAGGCTGAGGTTATTTATAAACAACTACTTAATCACATACTCAGGTTAACCTTCTCTAGTTTAATGCAACTTGTATATGCACTGTTAATTAGACCTTTTGACTGAACTCAATGGAAAACAAATGAGTTTTTTTTTTATATGAAAGTTAAAGTGTTGCTGAAATTCTTATACCTGACTACCAGGATTAGTGCTGTGCTGACAAGCAGCGGTGTATATATGAACATGTTAATTAGTTAAGATAGTGCAAAAATCAATTTTTCTGATCATTTTGAACTTGAATGTGGGTAAAAGGACCTCTCAGTAGCAGGAAGACTACTAGATGTTCCTAGTTTACGGGTTAGATTGAAACAGCATACATGAATCAGAGAACATCTTTAAAAATTATTATATATATAATTCTCACTCTTAAATCAAACCTAAAGAAAAATATTTATAAGATCCACCACTGTGTGAATCAAATATAGTAGCTTCATGGATGACTCAACTGGGATAAGAAGATAATGCCCTTATTAATTTATTAACATTATGAAATTCTATAACATTAAAAAAATTTCTTTAAAATGAAAAGTCTATTTTACTTTTTAATTAAATCTATATCCCAGAAAGGTCTTTAAGGCTCTACAAAGCACCTTGCATTTTCTTATTGCTGACAGTTCTTGAAACCATGCTTGAATGCTTTCTTTATCCTTTGGTGAACAACTGAAAGATCATATGCTAAAAGACTGTGCTTTCTCTATTTCTTGCCCTGTAATTAAGGCATTTTAATACATTTCCTCATAGTTGTTACCAGAACAAACTATTAAGATTCATAGATTGAGACAATTTTGACTCCTATGATTATATAAACACACATGATATGAATTTTTCTTAATCATTGATTTGAAAAAATAACAACAAAACTCCTTCAAATAAAATGATTAATCTAAGGTTAAATTGAAATGGTGCTTCCTGTGTTGCCTTAATATATGTAAATGATCTACAAAAATAGAAAACTACATTTGGTTAACTATCCTTTAATACAAATAGAGTAAATAATAAATTCATATGAAGAATACATTTTCTTTTCAGAAAGAGAGATCTTCAGGGTATATTTTAAGAGTTTGAGATCTTCAGGGTTTTTGTTGTTGTTGTTTAAAGATAAAAATACTGCATACATGTCTAAAGATAGCCAAGTAAATACAGACAGATTTTTTAAATCATAGAAGAATTAAGATTTTAATTAAATTGTACACATTTTTTTCTGAACGAAGGTATGTAAAAAGAAATACATTTTGTTTAATATTTAAGTTGGGAAAGTATATTTGCAACTCAAGAAGATGCTTTATTAAACAATGATAAAAAACAAAGCTCAAAATATAAAACTTATTTGTGTTTTAAAATTCTGTTGTCAGAAATATAGGACTGAAATTATACACTTAAACAAAAAAAATGATTTTCAATGCCATTTAGGAGCTACATACTTTTCAGAGCACAAAGAAGTATGCTAATAGGTTTCTGTCATATTTTGAATAAATGTGCAGAATTTCTTAGCCCTTTTCCATCTTAGAAGATTTCAGGTTTGCTACTGATTTAAAGTACTGTAACTGGATTTGATGTTAGCCAGTTAGATAATTTTGGGGGGGATAAATTTTGGAGATTAAAAAAACATTTTTAGATTATACTTTATGATTTTAAAATTAAGATTGGCATCAAGAAAATATTAGAAAATATACGGTATTACAATTTTATATTAAAAAGCAATACTTTTGGACAAGATTGATGTAACAATCTCCCTGACTTTTTTGGTTTTGATTGCAAAAATTTTTAAATGTATGAAAAGTAGAGAACCCCTCCTACTAAATATCCATCTTGCAAATCCTATATCTCCCTTTTAAATTTCCCTGTCTCAACGTATGTATTTGTTTTGCTGACATATTTTACGAGAAATCCTAGGCCCCAAGTCACTCCACCCCTACGTATACTCATATGTATCTCTTTTAAAAATGGACATTTTCTTACATAACCACAACGACTCTTTCATCTCTAACAAAATTAACAGTAATTTATTGGTGTTAAGAATTCACACTCAACTTTCAATGACTGTCTCAAAAATGTATTTTTCTAGTCCATTTGATGGAATCAAGGTACAACAAGATCAACTATATTTGGTTTATGACGTCTTTAAGTTTCTCTTCCTAGGACAGCTCCTCCCTTCCCCATTTACTGTCATGCATTTGTCTTGTTGAAGTTCCGCTGATTTCTTCTTAAACTGAACCTGGGAAGTCCCTGTTGAAGAAAGGGCAATATCTGGCTGACAAACTGAGACTGTCAAAGTTTTCCAGTTTATTTTTTGGCTGTAGAGGGGTAAAGGGGGAAACCCCCAGACACTTCTGCCATATTTAATGATCTGAAAAATTTCCAGGAAGCCCTTAAACAATTTTACCCTTCATACTAAAGAGTTTAAAACTATAATAATCATTATAAAATTTGTGTTTTATAAGATTATTTTGATATATTGGCAATTTATAAAATAGTTTTTATTTAATAGTGTTAAGGTATTCATGCATAAACTAAATGATATCAAATAAGCAAACAGATGTTTAGCAACTCTAAGTTTATTGGATTCCAATATTTTTCTTAGAATGTACACGGAAATAATCGAGAATTGTATTTTAATTCATCTGAGGAAGAAATACAAATTGGCATGTCTCTTAACTTTTGTTTATATATATATTTATTTATTTTTTTAAAGGATCATTTAACCAGACAGGCAGGTTTTCATTAAATTTAATTTGTGTGGAGCTTAAATACTAGGTTGAGTTTCCGGGAGGTAAACGAATTGATGGCTCTGTCTTTTAAAACCTCATGTTGCTTAAAATAAATAAATAAATAAAATAAAATTTTAAAATTCATGTTGCACTATTTAAGGAAAGATGTATAGAAAATTTAGAGGGTTAGAAAAAATGCTGATAAAATTACAAGTGTTAGAAAAGACAAAATGAAACTTTAACATATCTCCATGGCATTCGTGTTAAACAAAAATGTAAACTAACATATATAAGGTTAGCTTAGCCTTTCCTTGCAACAGAAAGCCTAAGATCAGTGACGTACGGTTTTTGAAAAGATCAGTGATGTACAGTTTTTGAAAATCCAAAATATGAATGACTTTAAACGGAACCATACGAAGTCAACGAAAGTAAAGTGATCGTAGATAAAATTACCAAACTCAAATGAAATAAATTCAAAATGAAAAGGATGAAGGGCAATTAAGTACCTATTTTGACAATTCGAAGTGGTCAAGTTTTTAAAAGTATGACACAGGAACCTTAACCCATCTATATATGAGTGATAAATGAGGCATTTTGTGTCATTACATTCCCATAAATCACTTCCTTTAACTGCTGACGGCTTTTATCAGATCTAACCTTTTCAAGCTTCTATTAGAGTGCTAACATTTTCAACTTTGACACATGTGCAGTTTACAAATTCTGCAGCTGATTAACTCTGGACAGAAGCTCACTGGCATCATTGTCTTCAAGTTGGGTGAAAACCTTAGGGTCTCAAAAACTCAAGACACATTACAGTATAAAAATCTCAATTAACGTAAGGGGTTGGTAAGGATTGTTTTCTGTTGGGAAACAAACATGAATAAGACTTCATTTTCCATGAAACAGGTGACCTAAGAAATACTAAGAAAAAAAGAAAAGAAAAGAAAAAAAAATTAGAAAAAAGGAAAACCCTAGATGATAATGGTTAATTTCTAATCAAGTACTTTTTTTTGCCTTAAACTTTATTTATTTGGCAATCAAGAAATATTTGAGAAAAGTAATTGCTAAACTTCAGTGTCGACACAATAAAACAAAGAAAACCTAAGATTAATGCATTTATGGGGTGAGGAGTATGACCCCCAATAAAACACAGTTTAAGTGGGGCTGTTATAATTGATGGAACCATTTTAAAGTGAATTTTATGGAGATTGAATTAAACTAAAACATACAGCTTAACTCTCTTATAAATCCCAACATTCTAAGTTAAACGTTGCTTTGGATAATCTAACCAATTAGTCAATTCAGTTGAAAAAGAAAAAATGAAAACTTCTCTTTAAGTAGTTAAGGAGTACCTGCTTTTAAACTAGTTGTGTTGAAATTACAAAGTCAAAGCTTATAAAAGGTAATGCAATTTCTGTTGAAGTTTCTGTTAATATACCAAATCTTCATAGAATGTCTTTCTTTTATATATAAATTAGAACGAACTTATTACCAACTTACTACCAACTTATTACCTTACTTATTACCAACAAGAAACATTCTAAACACTTATCATAAGACAAAACTTTAATCAAAATATTTGTCTATTAATAATGTATAAATAAATAAGGCAAAAATACATAAGCTGAAATCTTTTACATTACAGATGAGAGAAGATCGACTTCATGATATTTTTAATTTTAATGGTCCTAATTTCTTAGTAGAAGAGTTGAATACAACAGTTGAACTTGACAGCCCGAAGGTTTTAATGAGTAACACAACATTGTACAGGTAGATATTATGTGTCTGTCAGTGTATTTATATAAATAGCACATATATAAATATATTTGCGTAGATGTGAGTTTGGACAAAGATTATCAAAGAAACTTATTTGGAAAATATAATTGACACCAACCTTGTAATAAAGCTAAAGTTTAAAAAATTAGTGTCTTTGGCAATAACAGCCAGACTCAACAAATCTTATCACTGATTGTTGGACCATCAGAAGCCTGCCACTTCACATAGTATTAGTTTTGATAAGAGCTACGAGCTATCAAGCCTAAGTAATAAAACCTAAATGACTCTGAAGTCAAAATGTTCACAGAGAACGTCCTGTGGCAGATTACTTCTTGTTGATAAATGACAAATCTTAGAAAAATAGTGGGGGAAGGACAACTTTTTCTAGCATCACAACCCACATAGTCTCATAATGTCAGCCTCTAAGGCCTATCCATGACAAATTAAAAACTTCTTTATTTCACTAATAATGTCACTCATCACAGGAGCTGGGCAGTTACACTCTGACAATTCAGATGTAAATCCTGGGTTGCCTATGAGTATTCATGACAAAGGCATATTTATCATTTAAAACAAAAGGACGTGACTTCTTGGTGTTCATATCAAAGACCAGTGATGGATGAGGCCGTGCTAATCAAAAGACAGACTAGAAAGAACACAGATGTTTGCTACTTTAAGAAAAGACTATTCCCTCCCCTGAAACTTCCCCAATACAGTCATTTCAAATTGTTTTAAATGTGTAATTTAAAATAGATATCTAAGAATTTAAAATTCCCAGCTAGAGCTCTTACAAAAAATAAACACCAGCTTTTATCCAACCTCAAATTATAAAAGCAAAATTCTTAAAACCAGGAAAAGATCAAACTACCAGAGAGTAATAGTTCCTCAGATGTAACCCATTGAGAGATTTCCACAATTGGTATTATCCTTCTCAATTATTATTTTCAATGCAGAAAATGAAGAGAAAGAAAGTCTATCATCCCAAACTTTTATAAATAGCACAACTGTGAGCTGAAATCAATGTGGGGAACTATAAGGAGAGCAAGGTTTAAGACATTTTTACCGTATTTGTTTCTGACCGTTATGTTTTTGATTTTTGTTCCAAACGCTTTACAGGTTGAAAAACATTTAAAAATAGCTGTTGTCTAGATTTTAAGGTTTTATTAAATTAATTAATAATTAAATAATTCTGGTGAGTCAAGCATTCATCACCATTTTGGATGAGAGAGACCAAAAATAAGTATGGCATTAAAAAAAAAACAAAGATATTTAGAGCTGGAGCTATTGATAGCACTTTCTCCCATTCTACCCATGAAGAGCTATCATCAGGTCTGGCTAATAGAAATCCAATTTACAAGGGCCTGCTCATTTGAGTGCCTTTCAAGATGCACAGGATTGGTAACCCATCAGACCTGCAAACAAATGCCTGCTCTTCCAGGGCAGAACTATTTTAATGTTGGTTACTGGGAAGTCATCACTGCAAGGTCACCTTGAAGAAGTGCGGGTGGTGGGCGGTGGAGAAAGCCTACTTTGTAAGTGATCTGTTTCCTGCCAATTTTCCTTGCTGTTGTTCAATCCCAGTGAAGCACACTTGTTGTTGATAAGCTTTTAAAAGTCAGAGTGGTGTATGATAAAACAAAACATAATATAAAGCCATATGGAGGGAAAGAACTACTTATGCATTAAAAGAATTCTTGGGTAGCTTGGTGTCATCAGGTAAAATGCTAGGCAGGCAGCTGATGTGCAAGTTTCCCTTTTTGGCAGGATCATCTTCCTCCCCAGATGAGGGAAACATCAAAATCACATAGTCTCTTTGCACCCACATCCTCTGTGCTTCTTGTATGGAAAATCTGTGTCACATCAAATGTGTCACTAGTTTTTTAGACCAGCAAGGGCATTCCATTTTACACTACTGAGTTGCATCCATATGTTATCAGGGTTTACTTTTCATTAGCTATAGTAACTCCTATATGTCCTACTTACAATGGGGTCCTCCTTTTTAAGTATATATCTGCTTCTCACAGAGGGAATTAAGAGTTGAAAATTTCACAGGGCTTAACATTCAATATATTAAGAGGTATTTCTAGAATAACAAAAATTTTTCACCTTCTGGCCCTTTTATGAAAAATTTACTGGATGCCTAATACATTTAATATTCAGTAGCATGTGAGAATAATTTTTATACAACTCTAATAGTTAGAAAGATAGATAACTCAATTATTAGATCATCTATCAAAATATTCAGATGTATAAGAGGCTACTAAAAAGATTGATGACTGAGAAAGTCCACTGATTCTCTAGCCATCATATTCATGCATTTGGCCAGACAACATTTTCCGCTGCCTTCACAAGCAAGCTTCATTACCCATCACTCCACTGAAAAGAGTTTATTATGAGGCTGCCATCTTGGCAAGACTATTATTTAGATGATAAATGCTGAAGGGAAAAAAAGTGTGTCTACTTTTTTTTTTTTTTTTTGAGAAAAAAGATGAGCTTTTCTGACAGATAAAACAAACAGCATCTACATTTCTAATTAACTTAAATTTGGCAGATACAAATATAGGTCAGCTAAAGCTATGATGTTATCTTCTGTCTGAATTTTACCCTTAATTTGTAAAATGTAAATTAACTAATTAGATGAAAAACAGCATGATTAGTGACAAAATGCTTCAGCTGGGTCTTTGCTTCCTGACATTTATGATCAACTATAATGAATTATTGCTTTTAAAAATAATTGATAGAATTTTTTTTTCCTCACCACAATGAAAGAAAATTTTACTAAGAATTTATAAAAGAAAGCCAGGAACTTAGCAAAACAACAGAACTTTGTGGTGTACTTTCTGAGGAAAAGATGTTTGTAAAACAGTATAATATTAGAAACAATAGGGTTAATTTATGCCTGTGTACCTGGGGTGAATTTAAAAGAAAGAAGCGTATGGACATTAAGTCACTAATAAATCCAGTGAAAAGACTGTCAGGGCTTAACCCTTTCCCTGTCATTTCAAATAGATTTGCTGTGTATTCAAAGCAATTTGTGAGAGTGTGTGTGTGTGTGTGTGTGTGCGCGCGCGCGCGTGCGTGCATGCACACCTGTGTGTACCCGCATGCTGGATGCGGGGGTCACAAGGTTTCATGGAGAACGGTGAGAAAACAGAAAAGAATTTGACCACTTGAGTTTCAGCAGGAAAACCTGTCAGTGTGAAGTAAAATTAATCCATGTAATAGTTAAGTGAAAAGAGGTTTTCACTATTTCTATGCAAAGACTCTACAACGATAAGTACAACTGCAATGTCAGATATAGGTGTCAATTGAAAATTACATAAAATCCTGAAAGTTAAGTTCTGGGGGTTGCGGGGGGTGGCCACACTTTGGCACAGTGGAGCCTACCCTGTATGACTGGGCCCTGGGCAGGCAGATCAGGATCAGGGCTGTCAGTTCTCAGAACACACAAACTTAGAGGTCTAACCTGAATGAGGAATATCAGGAAATTGGAGCTGAAGCCTGGTGGTAACTTAGGTAGGAGATGAAAGTGCTTTGTCAGTACTGGGGACTAGTTTTGAAAGGGTGAAGAAAATATAAAGGGAAACAATTCCAACAAAGATGCATGATGCTCAGGGTGCTACTGGAAAGTTCAAAGTTTATGCAAGATAGGTAATAGTTTGAAACAATTAAGTACTTCAGAATTTGTCTCAATTTTAGGCATGCCACTAAAATACTTATCTTGGACAAAAGTATCTTAATATGGCAGACAGTTATCACATTTGGAAATAATATCACTGAAATACTTGAATACTCTTTTTCCCATATTATGAAAATACATAAAACTTTTTACATTTTGCAAAGTGCAATCTAAATGCTTAGAGAATATTATTCCACTTTATATTTACTAGCTGTGGAGACATCAAGAAAATCTTTCTGAATAGCCGCTCCTGATTAAAAAGTTCTTAGCTTATTACTTTTATATTTTAGAAATTCATTAATGGTAAACATTTTTCTTGCCATCCCCACATCACCATGATTTTGCATTAAGAAATAAAACGGGTAACTAGTCAAAGCTCCTTTCCACAGTACACAATCCTAACATAGAATGCCTTTATACATGACAGAAAATTCTCTTGACAGCTCTCTGGTTTCCACCTAACTCTTCAACCTCTTAACACATGATATACCTCTGAGGCAACTACTTCAAAAGCTACCTAAGATTTCCCTGTATGTACATTAATTTTGCACTGTAGAGGTAATCCTCAAACATGTGAACTCCAATAAATTGGTTTCTATCACAAAGGTGAAGACTGCAAAACATATAACAGCACAGAAACCTCCTAATTTGTTTAGTTTCAGTCTTTCAAGCATTAACAATCTCCATTCCCATTTATCACTTTGAAAAACAAATTCATTTGAATTAAAAGCATGAATTGGTCTAAGTAAAGATTTCAGCTTGATGGTAACTGGAAAAACAAAGCTCGAGAAATTTAAAAAGCAATCACTTATGTTCACTTAAAATTTGTAATATTTCTATAGGGAAGGCAGCATTTCATGTTTGAGGAGTAAGTTTATCTGTGGAGGAGGAGAAAGGCAAAGAGAGCAATGCAGTGAGTGTCAGGTACTCTGTCCAGACCTGAGTCCCTCAGTATTGCAGGAAGGTCAGATCCTTTCAGCATTGTACTGGTGTGTCAAAATATGTCAACAAACCATCACACCACAGGAAGAAGAATGACCTTTCAGTTCTTCATGTTTGGGCTGCCTGTGGAGCTTTGGACGTGGGGAATGCATGAATGGTTTTCCTAGCTGCTTGACAAATGCAACTCCCGAGGTTTCTTTCAAGTGTGATTGTTAAAAGCCCCAGGTTCTTCCATTTTGGTACAACTTTCTCAACCCCTATAACTCATGATGGAAAGTGACGTTAACTATCAATACTCCAAATAATCAGATTCAATGCAACTAGACTAAAATTACTTTATAAATGTTTAAATGTGAGAGATGAAGGTTGAGAGTCAGTAAATTTGGAAATAATTATATTCACTGTAAGAGCAATACTTGTTAATCAATTCTCTAGGCTTTATTATAGATGTCATTATAACACAGTTGTCTTCTTTCTCTCCTTGTCCATAAAACTAGGTGTTTCTCTACTCTCCCCTTCTGGGAAAACCTACTTTGCCTATTTCTACTGCAGATATTCCTAAATGAATCTACCTCTGGTCCATCACTTGGACTCCCATCCCATAACCCAGTTGCCTTTGGACATTTCTAATCATTGCAACTGAAGTAATCACTAACCTAGGTTATTTTCCACTCTCAGTTCCTTAAGAGCATCATTGTTCTCCCCATGGCCAATATCAAAACCGCAAAGTTATCTCTGTTCCGTACCGCCCAATACAACAACATTTAGTTACTTGCCAAATTCTTTCTTATCTCTGTAAGTCTACACAGGCTCCTTCCACTTCCACTGCCACCATTATAATTTGGGAATTAATAGAGTGTTTCAATATGGATGACTGGAAAAGCAATTGTGTTCCTCTTCCCAACTTCTTGGTTCTGTCCACCCTGAGCATTGCTACCAGAATATCTATCCTAAAGTGGCCTGATCATGTCACTCTTCTATACAAAAATCTCCCTTGGCTTTCCAGCTCTGTGACCTTGACCTGGGCACTTAACTTTTCAATGCCTCAACTTTCTCATATGAAATTAGGATAAAATACCAGTATCGACCTCATAAGACTGTTATGTGGATTGAAGAGGATAATACATATAAGTGCTTAAACCAGTTCCTCGAACATAGTTGGTGCTCAATGTTGGCTATTTTTGTGATTTATGTACATGTTGTTTCCCTATTAGATTGAATTAAACTCCCTGAAGGCAAAGTTAGGTTTTGCTCATCTTTGTACACTCTGAAATGCATAATATACTGCCTCTACATAAAAGGAACTCAGTGTCTACCGAATTCAGTCATGTATCTGTCCTACTACTTATGGACCACTTTGCTAGAATGTGTTGAATTAGAAATATATAGTGGTAAAAATATTTATTTCACATTAAACAATGAAAGGCAATTGGGGCTGATCAAGTATTTTGCTCTGGTGTTGAGTTCAATATGGTTTTATATACCTGACCTGTGCACACAACAAATGACTTCATTTTCACCATTTTCATAATCAATATACAGTGCTCTGAAAGTATTACAGCCAAAGCCATCAAGGACAACTGTGACAGCCTCATATTTACAGAAGTTGATGAGCTTTGAATTAAAAAATCCTCTTTTCAGGGCTTCCCTGGTGGCGCAGTGGTTGAGAGTCCGCCTGCCGATGCAGGACACGCGGGTTCGTGCCCTGGTCCGGGAGGATCCCGCATGCCGCGGAGCAGCTGAGCCCGTGAGCCATGGCCGCTGGGCCTGCGCGTCCGGAGCCTGTGCTCCGCAACGGGAGAGGCCACAACAGTGAGAGGCCCGCATACCACAAAAAAAAAAAAAAAAAAAAAAAAAAAATCCTCTTTTCTAAATAAAGGAATTTTGCATGAATTCTGAATTTATGATCACTTGAAATGAGCTATCACGGATGCTATAAGACTGAATTTAAAATGGGGATGTGGTGATGATTAGCAAAGTTGCCAGAAACAAAAGGGAAGGAAATGGCAAAAAGGAATATATAAGGAGAAGCAGGAAGGGGTTAACAAGGTACCTTGTTGGCAGAATCTTTATGAGAAAATAAAGGTGAACAAAACATAGGAAGCATCTCAATGTAAGTGATTCAGGAAGGGAAGGGAGTAAAACAAGAAAGTAGAATTCACACAAATCATAAAAGTACACTAAGAATATAAAGGAGAGAGAAAGAAAAAGAAAAACATAAGCGAATATAAGTGACATGTTAATGGATAAACAGAATTCATATAGGAGGTCTAATTTTCACAAGAATATGACTTCCAGGGTAAATTAGAAATTAGAGGGAAAGGATGTTTACCATGGCCATTAAGTATCCATATATATTTGTTTTATGAGAGGAAGAGTATGAGACATGAAAATTATATGCATGGTTCATTTTCCATACTCCATCTGTGTGGGAAGAGAATAAGCAAGGGTAAACTAGGGCAACGCAGCCTCATCACCTATAAAAGTCACACATCCCAGGAGATTCTTGAATGATACGTAATAGCAGAAGATGGTCAAAAATGGAAAAAAATGTGTCTGTTACATATAGAGGGGGAGAAAAGCCATAACTTCTGTGAACAGGGTTCTATCTCACCAAAAGATGGCTAGCTTTATTTTAGTCTAAGAGGCAGCAGAAGCCCTTAGTGAGTGCTATCAACAGATGACCAAAGAAAGCTGCTGTCTAACAACTATAAGCTTGTTATCCACTCTTTGGCCTTAACGATATGAAAAGCCTTCCTTTTGTTGGGCAAAAAGTAGTGACTGAAAATCCCATTCCAACTCTCAGAAGCCTGGGAGAAAGAGAGAGAGAATATATGGATGTCTATTTGAAAGAGAGATATCAAAAGAAATAAACTTGAAGGTTTCCACAGCACTCTCTCATAGTTAATGCTTAAGAAAATTTGTTTAGGATGACAATGAATTCTAATGCAGCATAAGTAAGATTACAAGGTTAATGTTAAACAAGACAAACTGGTTTATAGTGCGTTAAATTACGTGTTAAAAACCATAATTGAGAGGACATCTACTTGGATCCAAGATGAGGTAACAGGGACTGTATTTATCCTCCTGCTGGAAATAACTAAAAAGCAAAATACATAACAACAGATAGCAAGCAGTGAGGGACAGTGACCCCTGAATGATGGAAAACAAAAGAAGTGAGCACTTTGATTTCCCCAGCTTGCTTCCTGGAGAGAGTTTCCAGGAGGCAATGTGGGGAGGAAGAATCTTCTCAGAGTTGAGGAGATGGAGCTGGGGGAATGGGAAGACCAGGCAGTTAAAGAGTTTGTCATAAAACAAGTCTCAGTAATTTTAAAAGGATTCAAGTTTGTTTCTGACCTCAATGGAATTAAATTAGAAACCAATAACAGAAAGCTATGTGAACAAGTTCCAAATATTTGGGAACAAAACAGCATGCTTCTAGATAGCCTGTGAGTCAAAGAAGAAATAAAAATAAAAATCAGAAAGTATTTGGAACCAAATAAAATAAAAATACAACATATAACATTTTGTGTAATACAGCTATAGCAGTACTTTGAGGCAAATGTACAACACTAAGCTGCCTATCTTGGGAAGAAAGAATGGTTTCAAATCAATAACCTCAGGCTTCCACCTTAGGAAACTAGACAAAGAAGAGTAAATGAAACTGAAACTAAAAATAAATAAATAAATAACACAGATTAAAAATCAATGAAAAAAAAAAAAGAAAACCAACAGGAAAAAGTCAATAAAATGAAATATTGGTTCTTTCAGAAGATCAGTAAAATTGATAAACCTCTAGGCAGACTGATATGGAAAAGTAGACAAATTATCAATATCAGGAATGAAAAAGGTGACATCTCTACAGATCCTATAGATATTAAAAGCATATGGGAGTATTTTGAATAAGTTTATGCTAATATATTCCACAACTTAAATAAAATGAATAAACTCTTAAAAGACACAAAGTATCAAAGTTCACTCAAGAAAAAAATAGATAACCTGAATCCCTGTATCTATTAAATAAATCAATTTTGTAGTTTAAAATCTTCCCACAAAAGAATAGCCCCAGATCATCTGACTGGGAAATTCTACCCAGTAGTTAATGAAGAAGTAGTAACAATTCTACACAAACTTTCCAGAAAACTAAGGATAAGGGAATACTTCTCAACTCATACTACAAGGCCACCATTACTCTAATACCAAAACCAGACAAAAAGTTTAGAAGGAGAAGTAAATCACAGACCAATCTCACTCATGAATGCAGATGCAAAAATTCTTAACAAATTTTTAGCAAATCAAATATAACAAAATATAAAAAGGAAAATTGCTTCATGACCAAGTGGAGTTTATCCCAGGATGCAAGGTTGGTATAACATTCAAGAATCAATCACTGTAATTCACCATATTAATCAATTAATTAAAAAATATCCATATGATCATCTTAATAGATGCAGAAAAAACATTTTGAAAAAATCCAACACCTATTTTGATAAAAACTCTCAGCAAACTAGGAATAGAGGGAGTTTCCTCAAACCTAAAAGGCATCTACAAAAACCTATAGCTAATATTATTCTTAATGATAAAAGATTAAATGCCTTTCCCCCAAGACCAGGAACAAGGTTTACACATTCACCACTATTCACCTTTGTATATGAGATTCTAGGCAGTGCAGTTAAAAAAAAAAAACAAGCATCCAAATTGAAAAAGGAAGCAAACTGTCTTTATTCATAAACAACATGGTTGTCTATATAGAAGATCCTATGGCAATGGCATCTACCAAATAAGTAAAGTATTAATAAATGAGTTTTACCCACTTGCATAATGCAAGATCAATACACCAAATCAACTGTATTCCTATTTTAACATGATAAATTGGAAATTGAAACAAAAAAAATCACTTCCTATAGAATCAAGATATATAAAATACATAGGGTCCCAAATTGATCTATAAACTCAATGTGATGCCAATCAGAATTCCAGCGGATTTTTTAAGGAATTTATAAGTTGATTCTAAAATTCATGTGGTAATGCAAAGGACCAAAAATAGACAAAAATAACTTGAAAAAGAAAAATGAAGGTGGAGGACTAACACTACCTGTTTTCAAAATTATGTTATAGTAATCAATACAGTGTAGAATTAGTATAAAGACAGACAAATTGGCCAACAGAACAAAATAGGGAATTCAGAAAAAGGCCCACACATATATGATTAATTGATTTTTGACATATGTGTAAAGGCTATTTAGGGGAGAAAGGATAGGCTTTTCAACAAATGGTTCTGGCACAACTGGATATCCATATCCAAGAAAATAAACTTCAAGCCATACATCACGCCATACATAAAAATTAACTGAAAATGGATGCTAGACCTAAATGTAAATATAAAATTATAAATCTTTTAGAAGAAAACAAGGGTAAAATCTCTGTGACTTCTTTAAATCTGTAAGATTTCGTAGATATAACATCAAAGGCATAATCCATTAAAAAAAAAGTCTGGTAAACTGGACTTCATTAAAATTAAAAACTTCTGATTTTGAAAGCCACTGTTAAGAGAATGAAAAGACAAGCCACAGACTGGAAGACAATATTTCATATCTGACCATATATCTGATAAAGGACTTAAATCTATGATATTTTTTAAACCTACCAAAACTCAATAATAAGAAAACAACTCAACTAAAAAATGAACCGAAGATTTGAACAGCCGCTTCTCCAAAGAAGACAAATAGATAAAAATAAACATATGAAAAGATTCTCAATATCATTTGTCATTACAGAAGAACTAAAATCACATTGAGACACTATTACACAACTATTAGAAAGTTTGAAGTTAAAAAGACTGACCAAAGGGAGCACCTGGAACTCCCATAAACTGCTGATGGGAACATAAAATGGTACAACCACTTTGGAAAACAGTTTAATCATTTTGAAAAAGGTAAAAATCCACTTACCAAATGTCCCAACTATTTTATTCCTAGGTATTTGCCCAAGGGATATGAAACCATACAAGATTTTTACATGACTGTTCATGGAAACTTTATTACTAGTAGCCAGAACTAGAAACAACTTAAATGTCTATCCACAAGTGAATGGATAAACGAACAGTGGGGCAGCCACACAATTGAATACTTGCCAGCAATGACAAAAATGAACTCTTGATATGTTCAACAACATGGATGAATAATGAAATAGTTACGTTGAGTAAAAAAAAAAAAAAAAAAAGCCAGACAAAAGAGTATATGCTGAATGATTCCATTTACAGAAAACAGAAAATGTAAAGTAACGAATCGTGACAGAAAGTAGATCAGTGGTTGCCTGGGTGCAGAGACAACTGAATGGATTGAGAAGAAGGATGATAAAGGGGTACAAGGAACTTGTAGAGGTGGTAGGTATCTTTGTCACTATCTTTGTCATGGTGATAATTTTATGAGCTTATACATATGTTAAACTTGTCAAATTATATACTTTAAATATGTGCAGTTTATTGTATGTCAATTATATCTCATTAAAGCTGTTTTTAAAAACACTGTTACTCATTAAAACAGACTTTTTACACGCTTACTTTTTTCTGTACCATATATAAAAAAACTGATTCTGTAGATTTGAAATACAACAATTTAGGGGTTGTTATGTTCTGGGTGCATAGGTATGTATATCTGACAGGATTTTATATTAATCCTACAGATGTGCATTTTGAATATACAATAAGGAGAGCAACAGAGAATGTCTGGCCCATTTTCTTGAACCACATGAAGGTGAATTTCTACACCTCATATGCTGGAGAGCTTTTTAGCTTCAGCTTAGCAAACCCATTATGTCAGCAGTCCCCAACCTTTTTGGTACCAGGGACCGGTTTCGTGGGAGACAATTTTTCCAAGGACCGGGGTTGGGGGGGGCACGGTTTGGAGATGATTCAAGTGCATTACATTTATTGAGCACTTTATTTCTATTACTATTACATTGCAATATATAATGAAATAATTATACACCTCACCATAATGCTGACAGGAGGCAGAGCTCAGGTGGTAATGCGCGTGATGGGGAGCGGCTGTAAATACAGATGAAGCTTCGCTCGCTTGCTCGCCTGCCGCTTAGCTCCTAACAGGTCACGGACCAGTACTGGTCCATGGCCCAGGCGTTGGGGATCCCTGCATTAAGTGACAGAGTAAGTAGCCTCTTATAACAGATTTATCACTATGACTGACATTAAGCTGCATGGTGGAGCAGAAAGAACACAGGTATGAGTTCAGAGGGAGACCTGGGTTCAGGTTCTGTCTTTGCAATTTACTGCCTCAGTCCTCACTATGAAGCCCTCAAAGGCAGAGGCCAGGTGCCAAGTGACTAACAAGTGTCTGTGAAGTGTTTGCTGATCTGAACCAGTATTCCTCAAAAAAACTCTTCTTTTTCTCATGAAGACTCTATGTAGAAGCACCTAGGCTAGGAATGCTGGGGCTAGCTGGCAAATGAAGGCCATGTAAAGAAGTGGACTTCAACTTGATGCAGGTCAACGTCATCATCAGAAGTTTTCAAAACGAAACAAAAAAACCCTCCTAAGGTCTAGGCTCCACCACACACCAATTAAGTCAGTTCTCCAGGGAGAATCTCACATCAATATTTTAAAAGTTCCAACCATGTGATTTTAATACATGTGAAGCTTGAGAATCACTGCCCTAAACCCCAAGCCATTTTAGCAGCAATTTCAACCTGATCTCCATTATTCCAAAATTACTTTCAAAAATGAACTCTGTATCCTTGGGCTCCTGACTCTAACTGTGCTCCTGAGTCACTTCCTTTATTTTTCTCTTACTCTCTCTGGACAATCATAACGGTTGTGTTTCCATCCTTAGAATGGACATCCAATCATTTGCTTGTTGGTTTGATTTGTGATAATACTTCTGAAACATACGTGATTCATATTAACTCTACCATAATAGCTCAGCAAGAAGAGTTATGCTTTCAACAATTCTTTGGTCCCCTGGAATTGGGAAACTGGTCAATAGGCACCGTCCCTCCCCAACTAAAAAAACTCTTGTATATGCTTGAAGGTAATATCAGATAGACATCTTTCTGAGAAACTGTGATTCATTGACATTTCCTTTTAAGCCTATTTTCTTCCCCTTTAATCCTTGATTAACTCATTCCAGTTTTCTCCACCACTATCTCTTTATTGTAAATACCACTTCAATGGCCTAAGACAACATTTCTATTCCTCATTCAGTTTTGTATTTAAAGTCAACATGGAAAACAATTAACAATGGCAGAAAATATGAATTCTGTGGTGGGCAAAGTTCTTGCTATTCATACTCCAAATGCAGAAAAAAATGGTACTTAATCATTATGAGAACTCATAAAAGTACTATCTACACAGAAGACATTTCCTTCGTCCTTTTAAAATATTTCGAGGTTACTCCAACTAATAAGTGTGTCAAGTATTTCTCTGGAACAATGAGACATCAGTATCTCACAACCAGCACCACTATAAGAGATGGAAAAGCAAATTATTATATTTTTACCTTCAGAGAGGCCCTCTCCAGTGCATTTGATAATTATTAGTCAATCTTTCTCTTGTTGCTGGTGATGACTGCTTGTTAGTATACGGCAGCAGTGCCTTCTGAGGCTGCTGTAATTGAAGGTTTGCAAGAGCTTCTATAGCTGAGGCACATTCTCCAACCTAAGACAGATGTGATCAGCCTTGTTGTTAACAAGACTGAAATAACTGGAAATCTGTGACTCGGCTAATTGAAGGCTTCCTGGAAGTATCTTCATACAGGAAAAACTTTTGGACATCCTCTGAAAAATACCTTCCTTAACTCTAACTGCTTGGCAGCCCCATTCTAAATGCCTCGCCTCTCAAGTTAGCACAGCCCAGAGAAAGCAATCACTAAACCATTGAGTAAATAACCAATCTTTAAAAAATACTTAGAGGTAAGAACTAAAGTCAAATCGATTCTTGTGGCAGAAGGTATTAGCTTACCATTGCCTCTAGGAGGGTGAACTCTCTGGAGCCAAAGGTTCAAAAACCCCACAGATGGAGCTCAGCTCTTCATCTTTTCAGTGAGACATAAATGTGATCAAGCCCATATTTCCTCTGGTGCTCAACTCCCCTCATATCCTAACATCAGCACAAGAAATGACTTTGGAAGACAAATATACTTGCTTCCTTGGATACCTTTAGTCCCAGTCAAGAGGGGTCCATGGCTTGGACCCAAACTTTAGAGGATTCTGCTCTGGCCTCCTGTGGTTGTACCATAGCCCACAGGGTGAGGAGTCTGCAGAGCATAGGGAACATCTTCACGTGATGTCTGTTCCCTCCAATACCTTTCTAAGTCACACTCCATGTTACCAGGGACCTCAGCACTTCCTGATCAAATAGTCCGGAGACCACTCTCAGGGCCTGCCTGTTTGATAAGAGGGCAGACCACCAGAGTGTGCACCTCTGGCCTGAGAGATGACCAAGGGCAGAGGTTTGTGGGAAGGTTATCAATACATGGAGCTTGGATGTGCAGGCTGTGCTGTGCTTAAAACCTTCCCAGGTGTAGGACAGAGCCAAAGGTGATAAGAAAAGGGAGGTGGGCTGTGCAGTGGTGGCACCTATTCCTACACTGCCATATGCAGCCTGGATCTCCAAGAAGTCCAGGAATTCTTAATGCAAATCTGAACTTCCACATCTTCATGCAGGATAAAACAGATTTTATTTACTGTCTGTTAACTTGATACACAACCTTAAATATGTGGGCACATTGTATATAGGCCTCCAATCATACTCTTGTCCCAGGCCCCCAAGTGTTAAGGTGGGCCCAGTTTCACGCAGCACTAAAGAAACTAGAGAATAGCTTCTGCTCACGATTTTCAAGGCATTCCATGTCAAATATCAAACAAGAGACCTTGCTGAAGTTTTGTGAAAGCAAATAATCAATATAAGATTAAAAATACTTGCCTAAAAAACTTCATAAAATGCATTTGCCACTTACTGGTTATTTTCTATTTTAAATCTCGTATGTAAATAAACATGCTATATTTCATGATATAGACCTGCAGAAGTCTATACAACTGAAAAGTCTATAAAAGTTCTCTATAAAAATGAGGCATTTTTCTCACTGTCCTTAGAATTTAGAGTCATCAGTATTTTCATCCAAACAGACCCACTTTATCTCCAACCACTAAAGTGAGCATAGGGTGTCTGCTTCTGCTTCTTTGAAAGGCCACAAGTTAGAATCCATGTATATTCTGGCCTCACATTGTAGAATTAGTTTCTTCACCATCTCAATAAGAGAATAAACTTAGTAATGCAGGTCAAATTGTCAAAGAACCCACCTTTTGACTAGACAAGTAGGACGAGAAGGTATTTTTTGTTTCCAACTGCATAAGGAAATATGTTTTTTTTATACAATTTGTATATATATAGCCCTAAGTATATGATATATATATATACAGATATATGTAAATATGTATGCATTTTCTATACATTTGTATACATAGCCCTATATAATTTGGGGCTATGGTTCAAATGCTGCTTCTCAGAGGCATTGTTTTAACCCCACAGAACTGGAAGAGTTCTGAGGAGTTCTTTAATCAAGATCGAACCTGGGGGCTTCCCTGGTGGCGCAATGGTTGAGAGTTCTCCTGCCGATGCAGGGGACACGGATTCGTGCCCCAGTCCGGGAAGATCCCACATGCCGCGGAGCGGCTGGGCCCGTGAGCCATGGCCGCTGAGCCTGCGCGTCCGGAGCCTGTGGTCCGCAGCGGGAGAGGCCACAACAGTGAGAGGGCCGCGTATCGAAAAAAAAAAAAAAAAAAAAAAAGATCGTACCTGGGATGAGGGCCCAGTTGCCGAAAAGGCAGCTTATGTTCTGTACTCAATATCTGATTTTAGGGAAGGTGACTATATTGTAAAATTTAAATTTGTTTGAGATTAATTAAGCTGGAGAAAATTCTTGAAGCTTTGATTACGAAGGAATGAACTGCACCCTATGTGTAGTAATTAGAAATAGCAATATAAAAGGTAAAGCTCTTTCAAACCAAGTAAATTGGTGTTCGTATAAATGTTTCCAACTACTGTCTATTCATTCGCTCAGACAGGAGTAAGTATTATGAAGGAAAGGAAAGCCGAGTGAGGGGAGAGGATGACTGAGGGTGATGCCTTCTAGACTGGGTGGTTAGGGAAGGCCCCCCTGAGGAGGGGACATTTGAGCAGACACCTGAATGTCATAAAGGGCAAGCTATGTGGAGATCCAAGTGAAGATAGTTCCAAGCAGAAGGATTAGCCAGAGTGAGGGTCTTGAAGCAGAAACAAGCAGTGTAGATTCAGGGAAGACAGAGAAAGCCAGTGTGGCCAAGGAAGTATAAGAGACAGAGAGAACCTTAGGTGAGGGGAGAGGGGCAGGTGTGGACAGAATTGAGGGTGGTGAGAGGCAGATCATGCAGGGGTCTGAATGTCACGGTAAAGAGTCTGGATTTTATTTTAAATGTGGTGGGAAGCGACCCAATCTGATTTATGTTTTCCAAGAGTCAATTTGGCTGGGGTATGGAACACTGACCACAGGAGTGCAAGTGCTGAGTGTAAGGAGACCAGTTTGGAATCTACAGGAATAGTCCAGGAGATGCTTACAGACGCTGAGGCGGCAGCAGGTGGGGTGGTGATACAAGGCACAATTTGAGACGTGGTGAAGGTAGGGCTGAATGGACTTGCTGAGGGATTGGTGACGATACTCGGGGTTGAGGATTTGGAGATATTGTGGTGCCACTAGTTGAGCTTGGGAGGAAATGGGGGAGTAACAAGCTTGAGGAAGAAAGGCAAGGGTTTAAGTCTGGATATGTAAAGTCTGAGATACCTATTAGATAATCAGGAGGAGATACTGAGTAGCCAGCTGGATAGATGAACGAATGTATACTCAGGGGGAATCTTAGGGCTGAGGGTAAAAGTTAGGAGATGGCAGCATAGAGATAGAATATAAAGCCACAGTCTCTGGTGAGATCTTCCAGGGAACATCCAGGAAGAATGTAGACAGAAGAGGGAGGAGGGGTGAGCCCTGAGTTCCAGGGCCTTCCAGCCTAGAGCTGGGAAGAGGAAGAAGAGATAGCAAAGGAGACAGTGTATGTTGCTGGTGTGCCGGGAAGAAACCCAGAAGAATATCTTTTGGAAGCCAAACAAAGAGTATGTTTTAATAAAGAGGGAGGGTGTGACCAGGAGCTGCTGAAAGGCTAAGAATACTAATTTACATAAAAAGAAAACTCTTAGAGAAATATTAAACTAAAATGTAGGGGCTTTGTAGTTACTTATGTGGAAAAATAGGCTTAGACAAGATTATGATTCCACAAACATTGAACAGTCTTATCATAAAATCCAATGTTTAATCTAAAAATAATGTGACAATTTTTTCATTTCATGATGTCTGTAAGTGAAATCATTATGTTGTATACCTTAAACTTACATAGTGCTGTATAGCAATATCTCAATAAAACTAGAAGAAAAAAAGAAAAATAGTGTGACACTAGAAAACAGTTCTTATGTTGACTAGAGGCTTATCCTACAAATAAAGCAATTAACCCAAATGCCAACCAACAGCCTCCTCGAAAGGCTACCTATAGGTGGGAAAGATTTCTTCCTACTCTGAAGAATTTTAGCTAATGCTGTGTGAGTTGTGTTGAGGCAAAATATTTTAAAAGTAGGATCCCAAACTTTCATAACTGTGCTAAGTTCTCCTTCTGTCAAAATGCCTCATCACTGATAAGTCTGTATCATTATTACAACCAAAATTCTATATCCAAGTAAATGCCTCTATGTTCCATATTGAATGTCAGCATGATCTGCATTTCTTGGCCTCTCTGCAGACATTTGGTGAACTAGTGACTTTTGTGTAGAGCATTCTCCCGTTGAATGATGTGGAACACTCAAAACTAAGGCTGGCTTTCCCTTACCACACAACACACCCTAAATGAACTATGTCCACTTAGCTGGTGTACATTCAAACAATGTGTTTAGGAAATGTAAGTCAATAGTAGTGTAAATAAAACATCATTAAAAATTAAAACAGCAGCAGGCAACAAAATAATCCAAAATCCAGTCCAAGTCAAGCTATTAAATTATCCATTACTCAGATGCTCCTCTGGCCATGTGAATAATCCATAGGTCTACCATACACGTGACTTGATTATTTAATCAGCCTCTAAAATGGGGAGGGCTAAGCACAGAGTAGACATTCAAACAACAGTTGAGTTGTTTTAGAATGAAGATGTGCCTTTGGAATTTTCAAGTAAGCTCTACTATTTGGGATTCAAATTCTAATTGTTTCTCATAAAAGGCTTTATCAGTACCAAAGTGGGGAGACAGTCTCAACGCATAATGATTGAGTTTACCAGTTTTAAAAAAAATCCCTTAGCAACCTAAACTTATGCAATTTAATTTTCTTGTCATTGCTTTCCCTATAATATCAAAATGATGCTTTTTTACTATTTCAAACTCATCATAAAATTGCTAAAAATCTGAAATTCAATTTGTCACATTACTGCTGATTTGAATAATGGCTGAATAAAAGACAGGAAACGCTGAAGCAGCATTGATTTCGAAAACATTTTGCACTTTCCTCCTCCATCCCTGTAAAATAAAGCTCGGATGCTATGCACAATTACACAAGAAAATCAAGAAAGCCATTACATTTAGCATTTTGTCATGATCATTGTTACCATGGCAAAAAGTGGGCTTAGTTTTTAGCACATCTGCTACGGGAGAGGTCCACTGGCCTTTTGTAAAGCTGAGTAGCAATATAATGCCAAATTCTGTAGGCTGTCACTGTTTTTTTCCAGGGTAAGACTACTGTCCACAGATGCTACTGTCTCTCTCCTTAATGATCGGACCAATGTCATCTTATTATTGTTTTCTTACAGTTGGCCAGTGACCGAGGAACACAGTTAATCTAGGAAGGTTACCCCTTGACCCGCCTTCTGATATAAGGGGTAAAAAATACGTGGTGTGAAAGCTTGGGACTCCAATAATAGCAAAGGCCAAAGTTTCAACAGTTGTACTGTAAATTACAATAGAGTTGTGCTAAAAGTAGCACAGATTTAGACGTGAGAAAGACAATGCATGATAACTAGTTGTACACATAGTTACATTTTCTCTGAGTATCAGTTTAGTTATCTGTAAAATGGGAATAAAAGTAACTTTCTTGTGAGTATTAACTGAGATAATCTGCAGGCCCAGACACATGGTGGGTACTCAGTAATATGGCATCCTCCCCCCTCCTCCAACACCATCCTTTTCTTAACCACTGAGATCTCCATGCCTTTGGGAATGTTGGTTGAAGGTGGTAGGTAAACTATTTTCTACCACTGGAAGGTAATTTGTTTTGATCTTTCATATTGTTTGGACACTTTCCTCAGAGAGCTGAGGATAAAATATTTTTTTAAGATCTGACAGAAAGCATAACTTCTACATCAAGAGGATAAAAGTCACTGTCAGTATCATAATATATATCACATCCTATTTTTCGTATTTTAAGTGACACCAATATCATCACTGTAAAATGGAAAATGTGCCTACATTAATTTTGACATTATGCAGAGATTTTTCGTTTTAAAAAATGAAGCTACATTATGAAAGCAAAGAAGTTGAAATTACCTGAAATGAATACATTAATCAAGTCTCGGTATTTACTAGAAACAAAGGCTACTAGCATTTTTACCAGCTAAACAAAATATTTTTTTCTAATGAGATTTCAGCTGAGTATCGTTTATCTTAAGAGAAAAATAATGGGGCCTTACCTATTCCAGTAGCTCCAGAACTGGTCATGCAGGTAGGCGTGGTGGCTACATTCATCACCAAATGAGGCTTTGCTTTCAATCCAGTGAATTATGTGCCCTTCTACAGCTAAGGGACAAAGCATTACTAATTTAGAGCAAAGGGGAGGGAAAATTGAAAATTTTGAACTCTGTCTGGGTCTCTCTGTGTTTCACATTCATGAACAGAGGCTTAGCCCTCACCATCATCTATGGATGTAATTATAAAACAACACGTCGTATATGTTTGTAACAAGGAACATTTATGCTACAATCACAACCCTTTTATTTTCGTCATTTACAAAAGTCTCTCTCCTATTCTGAGACTGCCTGTATAAGTTGACAAGTAATGTGAAAGCAAACCAAGTGAGCCTGGCTTTTCAATAGAACCCTGTGTTAAAAATTCGGTACTTAGAGAAATGACTTGAAAACGGTAACCAAAATGTCTTTAGAACACATGTTTAGTTCTCAAATATATGTAAAAGTTTTTAAGGCATAGGTTTCTTCTAAACCTATAATTTTCTGCTATTTTAAAATAATCTTTTGCAATTATTTCACACTTTTAGATACAAAATTATCAAGCGAATCTAGATTCTCTGGTAACATTTGCTAACATTAACACAATTTTTCAAAGCTATGGGAAAAACACATCCCTTTTCTCTATAAACAAATGCATAGCAGAATTTAAGGACTTACCAACGGGTACTTGTAAAATAAAGTCTGGTGTTTTGTCATAACCCTTTGCACGGAGCTGATCTTCATCTACAGGATGAACAAATACTATTACTTATCACAGTATTCCATTAACAAGACAGCAATATAATTGCTTTCCTTTCTTAAAAATGTGTAAAAATTACTAATGCAGTCATACATATCATTCTTATATATGCAATGCTGTGTCGGAATAAATGAACTTTCGTAACAAACTGGAAGCATAGATATAAAAATGCCTCTTTGTCCCTTCTGCATTTTTATGTCTTTGTTATAAACATCATTAATTCAAGCTGTCATACGCTACCTTTCTTATAATTGAAGATACTCAAAATAATGAAGTATACTTACTGATTAAAAGAAAAGCCTTCTACCACCATGAATATCACTAATGTTATCAAGCCAATATTGACATTGGCCTTTACAATTATAAAACAAATGCTTTCATTAAAGCAATTAAGAAAGTTTAGTTTCAATTAGTGAAACTATTCCTATATACAAGAACATAAGAAAGACACAAGGACAGTGTGTCTTCCCCATAGAGAATTAATTACCCTGCTTAATACCTTTGGTCGGCTATTGTTTCTGGCATTTACCAAAGTTTTACAACTAACAGTATGTAATTCTGAAAAGCAAACAGGCTTTGAGATTTTTTTCTAAGTCTGTTCGATTTCTTGATCCTCTGTAAATATCAATGAGCCATTCAGGAGGAAAGGAGTCAGGAAAACAGAGTGCTTAACAAAGTTGGAAAAAACTACCTAGGTGCTTGGTTAAAAAAAAAAAAAAGTCCTCCAATATTTTCTAGACGCTGTCCTTGACTTCTAACGGCATTACAATGTGATTCTGAAATGAGCAGTTCTCTGTTAGATTTTGGAGTGACCTGGTCATTCAATTCCAGACATGGCTTTCTGTCTTCACCCAACCTCAACTAATGGCCCAACCAAGTAACAAGGAAGGCTGTGTGGTCTCTTAACACCTACTGGGCTGTTGACATTGTCATGCATCCCATTCGCCTTCCTGCATCACCTTTGATTAAAATTAATGGCCCATTCCCAGTTGTTGGGTAGCTTATTTCCAATCCATTTGTCAGGCCAAGACAGTGGTTTCATGGCCAATGTTCAGAAACTCTGTTTTAGAACACTCCTGTGTAGATCCTGAAAGGTCAGCATTTTAAATGTAAATAACCTTTTAATGACAAGACACATATTTAAACTAGATATTTAAATTAAATTCGGTTACAGTTGTTATCCTCCAAATTTTGAAGGACTGATGCTAGAATTTGAAACAATCTCCCTTGCTTGAAATATAAAAAATTCTAAGTTAACTGTTGAAATAAGGAAATAAAATTAATGTTACTTTAAAAACAAGAGAATTTGGAAAACTGGACTGTGGATGAACAAGACTGAAAAAATTTCTATCCTCTAAATGCATTCTGGCTACAAGAATGTTTAATGGAAAAGGCATTTATTAAACCAACCCAAGTGCCTTGAGCTGATGTTTCAGGTAGCTGATGAACAGTTTTAAAAGCTAGGTTGACATTAAAAAAGAGAGATTAATATTTTATTAAAACTATCCTAGCTTGATCAGCCTTTGCAGATGTTAAAATCTGTTTCAGAAAGAAAAATGATTATGTTTCTGACAGCAGTTCAAAACAAAATTTCAAAGGTCACCAAGCAATCCAAACACACACACTAAAATCCCTTAAAAGGCAGATGCTACACTCTTGTTCACTGCGCCAAAATTACTAACACAATACCTACAATTTAAATTTCCTGAAGATAAACATCAGGTGAGGCTAGGAAATCTTTCCATCTTTCTGTGGAGAACCTCAAAGTACAAAAGTATTCATATGCTTTCTCCATGCCACTCCCCCACCTCCCTCCCTCTCAATATGAAGTTGATTCAATAGTAACTGTACTCAAAAGACAGCTTCTAGGAGTCTGTGTCACCACCAGATATTACGCTTTTTTTTTTTTTTAAAGAGGTTATTCCACATATCGGAAGTACTATGTTATTATGTATTGGGTATCTTCTCTGTTTATTTTCTAAATTCTCACTGCCTTACCTGCCTTGTTTTGATCTTCACACTATTTCTTTCAACCTAGATTTCCTAAGAAAGGAGGAGGGTACAACTTGGCAAAGTTCAGAGAAGATGAGAGTGCAAGTATAGGAAGTAGCATTTATGAACAGGTGGCCTTGCTCACCTGGTCTAGGTCCCAGGAGAAGGAAGTTTCTATCATGGATCATCCTACTGGGAGATTTTTAAGGTCAGCCCCATCCATCTGACCTGATTTCCTGGCCTTTGCATTATGCTCCTTTCCTGGCTCCCAGACCTTCAAATATTTCTTACCATTAGATCATTATCCAAACCATTGGGTATGGATTTAAAATTTGGTTGACCATTGGGTGGGTCAGGGTTCCAACTCTAGGATCTCGAGGTTATGGCTTAGTCATCATCCCACATGACTTCCCTTCTGCCTCCTTCTTTGTTCATTCCCTTGTCTCATTGTACATGTGCCTGTCTCCCAAGTCCCGGGCCTATTCACTGCCCCATTCTCACCACCAACATATGCTTGGCACATATTTAAGACTCAAAAGGATAACTGAATGAAATATAAATGCATTTTTAAGAATACCCATGTCTTCTGCAAAGCCCACTTGGACTGACTTAATAATTTTCTTTCCTGATTTAAGAGACAACAAAAGTGACCCAAAGTTCAAGGTTGTATTTGATGACTTTCACTGCTATCTTTCACCCCTGGCCCCAGCTGTCTGCTCTGAGGTACATCTTGATCATCAAGGAAGGGACTACTCACGGGAAGTTTTCCTACCTTCTTCTTTGGTCTGTAGTATTTTATTTTTTTAATTTTTATTTTATTTTATTTTATTTATTTATTTTTTGTGGTACGTGGGCCTCTCACTGTTGTGGCCTCTCCCGTTGCGGAGCACAGGCTCCGGACGCGCAGGCTCAGCGGCCATGGCTCATGGGCCCAGCCGCTCCGCGGCATGTGGGATCTTCCCAGACCGGGGCACGAACCCGTGTCCCCTGCATCGGCAGGCGGATTCTCAACCACTGCACCACCAGGGAAGCCCTGTAGTATTCTAAATAACATTGGATTTATCCATTCCTTAAAGTTTGGGCAGAATTCCCCATAATAAGCTATCTAGGCCTGCTGCTACTATAGTGTGTAGCTCTTTGGTTACTTTTCCCTTTTTTTAAATGGCTACTGATCTGTTTAGATTTTCATCTCTTATACAGTCAGTTTTGCAATTTATATTTTCCTTGGGAATCATAAGTTTCATCCATGTTTTTAGAGCTTTTTGTACATATTGGAACCGAGTGGTTACTTATGATTCTTTGAACTTCCCAAGTGGAAAACTGGATGTTTAAGTAAACTGCTGTTTTCTTCAAGAAAAAATGATCAGGATTAAGAAAAAAGAAAGAATAACATTTGTTAGAAAGGGGAAAAAAAAGAGTAACAGCAATGTTTTAGAATAGTACTTTTATTATAACTTCCCAGAATTGCTGGGGATCAATATGAAATCAATCTCCAAATTCTATATACCTAACTTATTCAGTAATGTAGCAAATATGAAGTAGGGCTCTTCTGATTTAAGGTATATTAAAAACACCTAATATATTTCATAAGTACAAGCTTGTTAATGTCATTGTTCAAGTGTTCATTATCAAAGTTAATATAAGAATACTCTCACTTAAAAGCAGACTTGTTAGCCTCTAGATTCACAAAATGTAGGGTATTTAGATAGTGTGCCTTAAGAAACACAGTATTTCTGAGCTTGTAAAGTCTTCCAACCTTCCAGTTTATACATGATAAAAGAGGCCAAGAGAAGTTAAGTGACTGCCAACACCTGGGCCTCTCAAATAGCCAGATATAGGAAAGAGCCCACCACAACCAAGTACTTGTTTGTCCCAACAGACCATATACCACTCTTAATTATGGCAAATATTTAAATTTGATCATGTGTAATACTTATGAAGTGGGGAAAATTTTCTCATTTTCCTCCTAAAAGATTTGGAATCGCAAGAGAGGGGATGGCTATCTGTTGGATAGTATTTAGTTGACACCTGACCGAAGAGGAGATGAACGAAATAATCACTTGATTTCTAGCATTTTAATGATCCTTTCTTCAATGGAACTAAAAAACCAATGAAACTGCATCCACAGATAAAACTGATGTTACATTTTAAGACAATCCAGATCTTCATTTGTTTTTAAGTTGTCAGGCTTGCCTTTAGAGGACTTTCTAAAAAATGAATCACACATACGTAAAGAACACTGTGAAAGTTTAATTTCTCAGGCCTTTTAATTACCCTCTCCTCTAAATGCTCAAAATATCCAAAGCAATTAAGTACTGATTACACAATTTCTTTTTTTAAAATAAAGGCGTGATTTTGAGTCAGAGAACAAAACACATCTGAAACTAGTTAACATATACTTAAGAATCATAGCACGGCATGAGGACTGCCAAGAAGTTTGAGGTTTTCTTTTTGCCAAGAAGAAGTTTGAGGTTTTTTTTTTTTTTTTTCTTAAAAGACTTTAAATTTAAGAAATACAGTTATTTCCCAGAGAAATTATGCAAAATTCCAGTTCATAACATCTGAAAATGAAAGGAAAAATAATATTCTGACGTGGTCTTTTATCTATGAATTTGTCAAAACGTTTCTAAAATGCTAGGTTAAAATACCTCGTACAAAAATAAACTTTTTAACACCTGTTACATTTTTACTAAATTGGGGAAGGGCAAAAAATACACATCAATACAAGTGAAAACTACAGTATATCTTTTCTACTCTAGTATCTTGTTTTTCTGGGTTTTTTTTCCCCCAAAACACTGTCTCATTCAATAATTGGTGCTATGACCTTTGCATCCCATATTTTTATATTCTCTAAGAGTAAGTTTCATAGCCTTTCCAATTTAAGACGTTAGCAGGGTTTTGGTAGTAGATGTTACTATGCTATGCAAACCATAGGCAAAGGTATGCAGAACAGATATGCATTTAATGGGGAGAGCAATAACACAGATGAATGAAATCTTTAGAGAACCTAAAAATTTCATTACAGCCATTAGTTTTAACCTCTTCCCCCAAAGCCTCTTATCGAAGCCACTAATAAGGAATACAACTGACTGCTCTGACCTTGTCCTTTGCTTATGTCTTTAGGGGACAATACATGTGAAAATTGAAGTGCCCTAAAGATAGGAAACAAATGGGAGGTCACAAGCTAGGACAGTGCAAAGTGAGGCAGGGTAGGCTGGCCCCTGCTGACTGGTGGCTGTGGAGACAGAGGACATGAACATGGACAACAAAAGCAAAACTCTTCCATATTTTATACTGCATTGCTCTAAATTCTTTTGGTTTAATGCCACAAGAGAAGGGACAAATCAGCATGGCAGAGTAAAAAGAATTCAGGGCAAGTTGTTGGGAGGGGGAGGGCAATAACTGTAATGAAAGGTCTGGGGCAAGTTTCCACTAAACAGAACAGGGAGACTGGATGGTGACAGAGCTCTTTCTAACTCCAAAATTCTGTGGAACGGATGAATGTTAGCCTTTGTCTGCCCCAGCTCTTTGGGGCGTAGTCACTGACGTTAAGCCCCTATTGTCCCTGAACGAATCTCAATGGCGGGAGGCATATTAGCAGCTCTGAGACATAAAATTGATCTCTACACACTGATACACAAACACACAGGACCAAGGAACCAATCCAACAATAACAGTAACAGATTTGACCCCCGATGCCTTTTGGTTATGGGGAATAAAGCTCCAACCTGTAGCTAATTTTCTGTGGGGTGAGATATTTTATTTTTTCTGTCCTCTACTCTGCCCTGTCTGGCACTGCCACCTTACTCTCACAATGTGATTCTGGTGGGCGGTCCCCCCCCCACCCCCGGCCACAGAAGTGGACACTTGACCCAGAATAACCGATCAGAGCCCTTTCTAAGATTCATTATGAGGCCAATGAGAAGCACCACTGTTCCCTGGGATTACAAACTCTCAAAAGTAAACAAATTAGCAACTGCCAGGGATCATCTTTGTTGTCTAAGAATGAAGACAACAGGGAAAAAAGGAACAAAGAAGGGAAAAAAGAGGATAACTGATGACACTGTTTTGTCTTCTGGATTATAGACACATCAGAAGCAAACTTCTCCTTTGGACTTCACGGGTATATCTCTGAACTAATAAATTCTCCTTTTCTGTGTGTGCATATAATCCAGTTGGACTGGATTTCTGTCACTTACAACCAAAAGTTTTAATTTGTCATCAGTGGCCAGGAAAGCAGATATTGGCAGATGTGAGTTATCTAACCAGAGCAATGGTGACGGAAGAGCTGTGGGCCTGAAGCAGGAAGACTACCATCATTAAGTGGACCTGTCTTCAAAGTTCCAAAGAACCTGTCTTTCAGCAGCATACACGTCAGTGGTTCTTTTCTCTTGGTCCCAGGGAGAAGCGTGCACAAGCATATTCAATAAGGCAAGTAAGTAAAGATGGTCCCTCACCTTGACAACTTCTTCAGGAAGGGGAGAACAGGCCCCAGATTCCCACATCCTGCCCCCAATATAATGTTCCTGTTACCCTGAAAACTGCATCTGATTTTTAACCTTTAGTTAGGAATTTAAATAGTTGATACCTTCTGAAATACCCAACCATTTCAGTTCCCTTTAGCCTATATAACCGTATGTTTTATTTCTAGTCTCTTATCCTCTACTGCTAACATCTGCATGTAAACACAATCCTAGTATTCTAAATCTCATCTAATTCTCACTGCTTATTCTTCACCTAAAGTCATAATCCCCCGTTTGTCACATCATAATCACTTCCCCAGAGCACTGTTGCTTCAGGTGGGGAATAAAGCAGCAGAAGTAGATGAACTCTTAGAAACAAAGATCCTAATTTCTTACAGCAAGGGACATCCTTCACTAAGCCTATTTGGCTTTACAGATTACACTCTCCTGGAGCCCACAGAGTAATACATGAATGCTAGAAAAGCACCCATGTAAAATATGCTGGTTTGTCATAAGGCAAGACCAAACATGGTAGGGTGAGGAAGGGATGAAGCAAATGTCTCTCAGGTGTCACTCAAAATAATTGTTAGCTTCTACTAACAGGGCAACATTCACTGGAAAGAATAAAATAACTCCAGAGCCATCCTTATTAAGCCAAACTTCACAAGAATTTGCACCAGTGGCTGTGGAAGTCACTAATGAAAGTCCCTCCGACCTGGAGATATGCCAACCCATGGAGGATGAATGGTTCATCTTCAGTCTTTGGTACAAGCTCTTTCATATCTTCCCTAACAGTGCAAACAGTCTTGTCACCTTCTGGCTGTCACTATTTTCCTTTCCTCCCTTGCCTTTTGTCCAAATCTCTCCCCTCACCCCCTCAAAAAAGAGAGACAGACAGACGGAGACACAGAGACAGAGAGAGGATATAACAAAACGTGGTTTCATTAATTACTTGAGAGATACAAATTAAAACATCTCCATCAGTAGACATAATACATTTTCTATTTCACTGATGTTAGAAATGGAACAAACTCTTAGCAGAGGGGATAAGGATAGTCACAAGTGACACTGGTCAATTTAAAGTTCAAGAAGGGTTCTTTGTGCTTCCAAGCCTAAAAGTGGGCAGCAGGCTCTTCACATTTTCTGAGACTTTAAATGCCAATCAATAAATACTCATTCTAGGGGGCTTCCCTGGTGGCGCAGTGGTTGAGAGTCCAACTGCCGAGGCAGGGGACACGGGTTCGTGCCCCGGTCCGGGAAGATCCCACATGCCGTGGAGCAGCTGGGCCTGTGAGCCATGGCCGCTGGACGGCAGGAGTGTTTATCATCATCGTCGTAGTAATTAGTGTATAGTTCCTGGCATGCAGAGAACACATGCGACAAAAGTTAACTGAAAAGAATGAATGAATAATGAATAAAAGAATTACAAGAACTCTGAGAAAATTGCTAGAAATTACCTGTATTCATTTGTTTGTAACTTGTCTCCCTACTAGGCCATAACGCTACAAAAGCAGGGACTTTGTCTGACTTATGTCTAATGCCTAAAATAGTACCTGACTCAGTAACTTATTTTTTGAACAAATATGTGAATAAAATATATTTTCGAGTTGGAGAAACTAAAGCCATTTATTCAACATTGACTCCTCTTAATACAATATACATTTTGAGAAGTACAAAATGGATAAATTTACAAGGTAGGATAAATCCATGAGTACACCCAAATCTTCAATGAAAAGGACTCTCTTTCTAATAGTGCCTGGTTAAATCTTGTGCCATAGCAACTGCTCAGTACATGGTTATAAATCAAGAAAATTTAAGAAATTATTAGGGTTAAGATAAAAGTGATTTATTTTTATTTTTCTTTTATCTGACCTCTGTAAAACTGAGGTCAGATAAAATATGTATTTTATAAAATGACATATCGAGCACAATGGGTGGAAAATTTTAAATGAGATAAAAAATTTCAGGAAGTCATAATTCTTAAGAAGGGGTAATATATAAACAATAAGAATCCTTGTCTTTTGAAAGTAGTCCAGATTTGAAGGAGGGAGGTAGGGAGAGAGGGAAGGAGAGAGAGAGAGACATGGAGGGAGAGATCGATTTTACCTTCACTTATTAAAAAAAAATCAAAGTAAAACAAACATGTTTGCAATGTCTCTGCAACAAAATTCACGGTGTACACATGTAAACAAGAAAACATAAAATACATTTAGTGGTCTATTTATATACCAATATTTTTGATGATCTATCTAAATTTACCTGGTACAGTACTTTAGATATGATTAATCATTGTGAAGGGGTATTTACAAGGTAAAAGAACAACCCCATAACAATACTCCATACAAAGCTTTGAATTTTCATGTTTTAACCATAAATAAACATGTATTAATTCAGTACTACATTAAAACGCTTAAAGTGCATAAAATAACAACTTCTTCGTATGCTGATGAGGAAATGCTTCAAAACAGGACTGAGGTTACATGAAGACAGCTAAAACACCAGTTAAGTATCATCTTTAGTATGCTTCAATAAAATAATTACCTCTAGATCTTAGAGCACAGAGGAATAGATGGGATGCTTCCATATTAAGTCCCTTTCCTGAACACGTATGCAAGTGGCAATAACTCCCTGGCGTGTTCCTGTACTGCCTTTGTCAGCCATGGCCAATCCAGTCTAGTGCACTCAGCTCCCGGAATCAAGGGAGTCAAGGACCTGGGACTAAGTTTAAGCCATGAGTAAGCCCTTTGCTTTTCCTCCCTGGTGGGGTCTTCTAGTCCTCAGGAAGGAAGCAGAGAAAAGCTAGTTGAAGCAAAGAAGTGGTGCCGAGGGCCTGACTACTCTTAAGCAGATGGTGCAAAGAGAGTAATACCAAGCAGTCTTAAAAATATGACTGCTCAGTCAGTGGCTTCAAATAATAGACTTGGCCATGCCATTTTGGTCACTGAGTGATCAATATGATCAGATACTTCATAATATTATCAGAACTCCATAGTTCTACAACATATCTCATGGTGCATCATAGGTCATCCATTCCAACTGGTTCTGAGTCATTATACACTCTGTTTTTTATCAGATTTTAAAAAGTGATTTCTATCTAATTCACCCTCTTTCCATATGCTGAACATCTCAGTTGTTCTTCTTATATAAAAAAAAACTTTTTATGGCTGAGTAATATTCCACTATATGTATGTGCCACATCTTCTTGTGGCACATATATTCAATGGAATATTACTCAGCCATGAAAAGGAACGAAACTGAATTATTTGTAGTGAGGTGGATGGACCTAGAGACTGTCATACAGAGTGAAGTAAGTCAGAAGGAGAAAAACAAATACCATATGCTAACACATATATATGGAATCCAAATAAAAATGGTCATGAAGAACCTAGGGGCAAGATGGGAATAAAGATGCAGACCTACTAGAGAATGGACTTGAGGATATGGGGAGGGGAAAGGGTAAGCTGGGACAAAGTGAGAGAGTGGCATGGACATATATACACTACCAAATGTAAAATAGACAGCTAGTGGGAAGCAGCTGCATGGCACAGGGAGATCAGTTCAGTGCTTTGTGACCATCTAGAGGGGTGGGATAGGGAGGGTGGGAGGGAGGGAGACACAAGAGGGAAGCGATATGGGAACATAAGTATATGTATAACTGATTCACTTTGTTATAAAGTGGAAACTAACACACCGCTGTAAAGCAATTATACTCCAATAAAGATGTTAAAAAAAAAAACCAAAAAAAAACCTTGCTGCTTTTACATAGCAAAATTTAGTTCAGTAATCTGAGGCCACTTTCCTAATTTATCAGCTTTCTTTAACTCTCACTGGAGGATATTTATGGTATACCCCATCTTAAAATTATCAACAATCTTATAACACATTCAACTCCATTCTCCAGGTCACTAATAAAAATATTGAATATTAAGAGTTAAAACAGACTTCTTGCAGGACTGTATTCAACATCCTTCCCCAACTTGACATAAGACCATTCATTTGACTTTCCTTGGCTAAGTCTTGTCCATTTTGGAGCAAAAATTATGTAATCCTATATTGTTTGATGTTTTTAAACTAAAAAAAATACACTATGCAAACTCAAACATCTACATAAAACAGATGTGTACAATAATATGATCTGTATAGAAACTTGACAAATTACCACATTTTAAATGGAGAAGAGGAATTAATTCCTTGTAGAGTGCTTTATGGTTGTTGTGATCAGTTATCACATGAATGCCTTTTGAGGCTTAATTTCTAATGCGTAAGAGATGTTGAAAGAAATAACTATCTGTAATAAGATTCCACATTGGCACACAAACACATGCATACATGTGAGATTTTAAAAAATCATACTAAATCTATGATGACAATTCATGTTTGGCATAAAAATAATAAAAGCTCAGTATTTCATTTTCAAGTAAAAGTACTAGTTGATTCCATACATGAGACAAAAATACCTAACATGAATTTTTCTAACAATTCTTTTTAATATATAAAGTATTTTATGGACAATATTTCTTTTGTTTCTTTCTCTCAAAAGGCCTAGATTATGGCTAATATCTCATGACACCAAAAGTAATACTGCAACAGATATTAAAGCATTTTTTCAGCCACTTATGCTATAAAATATTAATTGCAAGCCTGTGCATGTGCTGTATATACAGGGGATTAGGTAACTGAGTTCCTGCTCAGTTCTAAATCAATAAAAGATAGCATGCACAGCATTCATCATCGTTTTCTCTTCCTTTAGTACATAATAACTGCAAGTGGAAGATTTTTAAAACTATATATTTAAGCACTCGTGGAGATAACATATGCTGGAGAGGACATAAGCAATACTTACCTAGGAAGGATAGGTTTTTCTCCAGAAGCAAGTCCCTGAGTAGAACTTCATGCTCATGACCAATAGCACTGGGAAGTGTTAGTTAAGGAGGGTAACATAGGTAGAATTAAAGCACGCTAATATCAGGGCTATACTTTGAGATGAAATGACCAATGGAGGTAATTACAGCAAGTACTTCCTCATATAGCCCACATCTCTGAGGAGTGAGATTTCTTTACAAATCCCCTCATTTAAGTGATTCGATAGACTTTTTTTCTGTAATGTTTAAATGGATTTTGGCAAATAAAGATTTGTAAATAGATGTGTACTTTATCTTCTTTTGAAAAGAAATTCATTTTAAACATCCTTTATGCTATGTTAAAAATCCCTCAGTTCAATTTAGGACCATTTATTAAGCACTTACTAGGTGCAGCAAAGAATACCAACCAGCCTTTGCCCTAAAAGAGTTTCCAGTCTTACAGAGTTCCATAAATCTTCTGTGAATTCACACTTGTCACAAAGCCAGCATTTAGCAGCTCCTATTTCACTTCTAGTCTATGACTGGTGATCTTCTGTGACTTGGGAAGTCAAACAACTGACTTGTTGAGAATTATATGTACTCTGGAGGAAAGACATCCTAGTAAAGGGCTGTGGATCAGGGTGTGGGTACAGAGGCTGTTTCAAGTCTTTTTCTCGTGTGTGCAAGTTTTCACATAGTGTATAATGCATATAAATACATACACACTCACATATAAATGTTTTGAGTGTTGGGACTTTCCTGGCGGTCTAGTGGTTAAGACTCTGTGCTTCCAATGCAGGAAGCACAGGTTCGACCCCTGGTAGAGGAACTAAGATCCCGCATGCCAGGCAGCCAAAAAAAAAAACAAACAAAAAAAGCTTTGAATGCTATTATGAGGCAGGCACTGTATTAAGTGCTTTATGTATTCTATTTCATCCTCACAGTTATTATTATCCTTATCTTACAGATGAGAAAACCGAGGCTTAGAAAGAAATCTGCACAAGGTCATATGGCTAATGTGTGGCAGAGCAGAGGATCAGTATAAAATCTCTGCAAAGCCTGTGTCTGTGACCTCTGTACGGCTTCTTTAAAAAATATTAAAATTGATTATGTAAAGATAATTGATATTAGTTAATATTTCTTAAATACCATATACTAAGCCTTTGTGCTAAACACTTTGGTGTATCATCTTATTTAATCTTCACAACAACCACACGAGCAGGTAGCCATTACTAGTTCCATTTTTACAGTTAACGAAAGCAAGGTTCAGGAAGGCTGAAGAACCTGCTGACAGTCTCATGGCCAATAAGGAATGAAGTCAGGAAAGAGACTTGGAATTCTGGTCTATTTTCCAAAAGGATGAGATTGTACAAAGTGTGAAAAGGAGTGTTATCCTATTCTGGTACTTTAATTCTGTCAGAAGCATTTGGTAACATAGGCAGACCTTGCAGATATTGTGGATTCAGTTCCAGAATAAAAAAAAAATCGCAGTAAAGCAAGTTACATGAATTTTTTGGTTTCCCAGTGCATATAAAAGTTATTTTTACACTATAATGTAGTCTATGAAGTGCCCAATAGCATTATGCCCCAAAGCACAATGCACATACCTTAATTAAAAAATACTTTAGGGCTTCCCTGGTGGCGCAGTGGGTGAGAGTCCGCCTGCTGATGCAGGAGACAAGGGTTCATGCCCCGGTCCGGGAAGATCCCACATGCCGCGGAGCAACTAAGCCCGTGAGCCATGGCCGCTGAGCCTGCGCGTCCGGAGCCTGTGGTCCGCAACGGGAGAGGTCACAACAGTGAGAGGCCCGCATACCGCCAAAAAAAAAAAAAAAAAAAAAATTATTGCTAAAAAATGTGAGCCTTCTGCGAGCCCTAATCTTTTTGCTATTATAGCATCACAGATGACGGTAACAAATATAATAATAATGAAAAGTTTTAAAATACTGTAAGAATTACCAAAAGGTGATGCAGAGACATGAAGTGAGCAAATGCTATGAGGAAAATGAATCTGACAGACTTGCTCGATGCTGGGTTGCCACAAACCTTCAATTTGTAAAAGGCATAATATCTGCAAAGCACAATAAAGTGAAGCACAATAAAATGAGGTGTGCCTGTAATTATCTAATTCTCCACCTCACTGATGTCAACCTGGTCCAATCACTCCTTGGCTTACCAGAGACTCTTTAATTCTGATCATGCACTGCGAGAGTCCAATTTAAATCAAATAAAGCTTATATATTATTTGTAAAATTAAAAATTCTTAGAGAATTAGTCTGCTCTTTATCAACACATACAGGTGAATATCACTTAAATCTTAGAATTCAAGAGGTGAGACCACTCGTATCCACTGTCAAAACAAGCCCCAAGTCATTATCATTGTCTTTTTCCTTCTGTTGTCCCCTCCTCCCCATGCACAGGACTGCTCTTACTTCTCATTGAAAACAAAATAAAGAAAACAAATTCTTAAATCACAAAATTTCACACATTTGCAGAGTCCATTGAAGATATCTGATGAATATCTCTCAATGGTTTCTCACTACTAGGGGCATCCCACATTTGAGAACTAAATTATTTACTTCTATTCCACATAAATGTGCTCTCACTTTTATTGTTGTAAATTATTTACATCTAAAATGTTGAATCATGAAACTGAGGTTACTGATGGTACAGAAATGAAACCCACAGCACTTCAAGCTTCCTGTATCATTGTGTTTCCTTGCTCCTCTGTTTAAGTCTTTGTCTAATAGCTTGTCCTGAAGTCACACTTTGGAAAGTTGAGGTGGCCGGTTTCTCATGCCTTTTGCGTCTGTGAATATAACCTGTGGCAGAAAAGGTGAGTGGGCATGGCTATGTAGGAAGAATTACAATAGACACCGAAAGAAAAAGAAAGCACAATGACAATTTATATACTCTTTGCTACTGTGCTTTTTTGGCATCTCATTAATAAATGACCAATTTACTTTATTCTACTTAAACAATTGTCTACATGTAACATTTTCATAATGGAGTAAAAAGGTTTTACACCCATTCTATTTATTAAGTGTGTGCTTTCTAATGAAATGATGCAATTTACCGAGTAAGCAAGGTAAGTATTACCAAATTATCAGAACATACAAATAGCATTTCCACTCACATGAAAATTCAATAATTTTTACTCAGTGTGAAATAAAATAATTCCTGTTGATCAGCCTCAGAAACATCTATGCAAGTGTATTTACATTATATTAAACTGCTACTATCTCAGTGCAAAGATAAAATCAATTCTCTATGAACATCCCAGCCTGTTTTATTTTGCATGGTAAAAGCAATCACTAATTTGAAACTTTGGAAAGATATACTTCTTGATTATGCTTTGTTTGATATAAACATATATAAAATACAAGGTCTAGAAAATAAAGCTTATAAAAACAGTAATTTTACTGGCAATAGGCATAATGGAACTGTGAAATTATAATCTAGTCAGTGAATACAATTTACAGACATACATCATTATCTTTATCAACTGAAATCATGTACTACTTTAAATTCTACTGGCAATAACACAGCCAAAAAAGGAAAGTGAATGATGGCAAAAATGCAAGGAAAATACTCCAAACAGAATTTATAATGCTTCATAAGCAGAAACACTTAGACTTTCTCTATAATAATACCTATTATTGATGTATGGCAGTGACCATGGGGCAAAACTTGTAAATAACCTCACAAGCCATTTTCTTCGCCAGCAATACAGCAATCTAGTTTCCCGTAAGCATCTCAACTATTACTGAAAAACAGCCTCCTGGCATTTACAAAGCAGTTGACTTCATACTTTAGTCCATGCATATATAATTAGATAGTTATATTTAAAATCAATAAGCAATCCTTCAAAAGACATTATGCTTTTAAAACCTTAACTTTAAATTGATTTTTAACTATTTTATGTGCTTCAAAATTAACATGTAATTCCACCCCAGATACTCTGAGATGGTGTTAGTTGTTATATGAATCTGCTAAACTTTATCACTGTAGCAACGTGAGGTTGGCATTCCGACAGTTTCTAACACTATCATTAATTTTACACTGAAAATAGAAGTATAGCTTCACTTTGGTCTAATAAAGAGGCAAGCTTATGACAATGCTGTGATTTTATTAATTTAAGTTAGATTGGAATAAGAAACATACAAAGGGCTATATTAATATTATATATTAATAAATATAATAGATTAAGTAAGATTGGAAGAATAAATATACCAAGGGCTGTAACATAGATACTGAATATTCTTACCAGAGGGCTCTGTTAAAAGATTATTTTTCAAAGGTTAACTTTATGAAAAAAAGAAAATGAATATTTTTTTTTACATAAATTTCACTGACTCTAAGCCTTTAGGAAACAAGGTGGAATATAAACACACACACACAGACACACACACACACACACACACACTCCCTCTCTCCCTCTCTCTCTGTCTCTGTCTCTGTCTCTGTCTCTCTCTCTCTCTCTCTACGACCACCAAGGGCTTCTAACAAAAAGCCTCCTTACTGGTAATCACCAAGTCACAACTGGTCACAATGCCACACAAGCTAACAAAACCCAAGAAGGGCATGTTATATTATTAAGAAATATGAGACTCATGGACTCAGATAGATATGATTCCCATTAAAAAACTGCTAATTATTTACTTTTTTTTTTTTTTTTTTTTTTTTTGCGGTACGTGGGCCTCTCACTGTTGTGGCCTCTCCCGTTGCGGAGCACAGGCTCCGGACGCGCAGGCTCAGCGGCCATGGCTCACGGGCCCAGCCGCTCCACGGCATGTGGGATCCTCCTGGACCAGGGCACGAACCCGTGTCCCCTGCATCGGCAGGTGGACTCTCAACCACTCCGCCACCAGGGAAGCCCTAATTATTTACTTTTTGAATAAACTTTTTGAGCCAAGGACTGTCAATATCCTTAGTGTTGCCACAACACTACTAAAGGTATTGATTAAAAATGTCCTCCTTGGGCTTCCCTGGTGGCGCAGTGGTTGGGAGTCCGCCTGCCGATGCAGGGGACTCGGGTTCGTGCCCCAGTCCGGGAGGATCCCACGTGCCGCCGAGCGGCTGGGTCCGTGAGCCATGGCCGCTGGGCCTGCGCGTCCGGAGCCTGTGCTCCGCAACGGGAGAGGTCACAACGGTGAGAGGCCCGCGTATCACAAAAAAAAAAAAAAAAAAAAAAAAAAAATGTCCTCCTTCACCAAGTCTAGTTGCTGTCCACTCAAATCCTGTTTGAAGAAGCAAGCATTAACTCTAGTAATCTCAATATCTTTAATGAAGAATGACTGGACATCTGTTCTCATAGCCTTAAATTCAGTCCAGAGGGAAAAATTAGCTTGGTTTTCTCTAAAAATGTTTATTAGGGACCCAAGCAAGAGCTCAGATTGTAATCAGCATTTAAGCAATAAGAATCTACTGCCCTTTAAAATGTGATGGTCTCTGGTGGCATTTTAATCACATCATCCTTTAACTCCAGGCTCAAAATTTATTCTCAACTAAATTTGGTTCATTTTAAATAGAAATGTGTTATATTTGAAAAAATGTTCACTGGAATGGTTAGACATCCAAGACAATGTGTTACTTGCCTCATGATGCTATACCTTTAAACTCACTGAAAACCAAGCAGTTTGAAATAAGCCTGTGACTGTGCAACTGCTGAACTGACATCTTCCTGGGGCCTATCTGATTTTTTTTTTTTAAGCTGTAGAAAAGCATGGTCTGCAGTGACCCTCCAGTTGATTGAATATAAAATAGAAGAGAGTATGAAATGTGTTTTGTGAAGCAGAACTTTATGTCAGGTTAAAGCTAGACACATCTCCTCCATTGAGTCTAAGCTCGTCAATTGTGCACCTAAAATTTTATGGGAAAGGATACTGTTTGATGCAGTCCACCAGTGGTCCATAACAGCAGTCATTCACGATGCACTGCAGACAAATAAGAGAAGGGGTCTTGGATGAGTGACTACAAAAACTGTTGCAGTTAAACAGTATCCTAAAAGCAGTAATTCCTTTTCTTAAAAAAAAATTAAAAAGCTATCAAAAGACTGTTCAGATTTAATCACAGAAAACAAAAATTGCATCCTTTTTATTCACTATAAAAGCAAGCTATTAAAAAGTGAAATGCTCTTCTCGCAAATATTGCATTGCCATTTATGGTGCACCCTGACCTCAGTGATAGTTTATGATGACAGTAATTAAATGAGGTTTAAAATCCTTTACTCTGCTAGGCAGATAACAGCATTGCCACTGAAAATAGACAGCTGTGATTAATACCTGATAGACCTGATTTGCTAGAACTCCATCTGGAATCTGAGAAGGGTCCCGTAGCATACTATTTATAACAGACTTGGAGGCTGCAGAAGAAAAGAGATGAACTGTTAGCAGACAGTCAACATACTTTTAATACAACATGAGAAGTGACATATACCTATAAATACACAAAGCATGAAAATGAAAACATTACTGATACTAATTTTTTTCCTTTTTTCAAATCTATAGGAAGCTTTTAATTAGACCATTTTGCCAAGTTTATAAGCCACATTGCCAGATTTGAAGATGACCTGATTTTTCCAAGGTAAATTAACAAGTACAGACCTAAAGCATATGTCTCTTTGCAGATAAATTAGCTTTGGAAAAGCCCATTTGGGGGAAAAAAAAACACAACAAAAACAATCAGAAAAGAAAATATTTACCTTTTGCAGGTAAGTATGTTATAACCAAGCATATATACCTGGAAAGCTGAGTGAAGGCAGGTCAGATTCAAAGGACTTCAATGACGTCAATAAAAAATAACTTTCAGCCGAGAAAGCATCTCTGAATTCTAAACCTTTCTGAAATAATTCTCATCAACTGCCACAAAATGTCATGTCCATTTCACAGGTAAGGAAAGTAGGTAAAACTGACTGACAATTGAGCGAATCTTAAATAAGGGAAAAAAGTATATATACACACACCCCCACATTTATATTTATATATGAATTTTTGTCCCAAAACATCTCATCACACCCAGTTGCAAATTAAATTGACCTTACCCCAGGGAACTGCAACAGAAGGGACTATGGGAAGCATCTTCCGAGGGATGCTATATCAGATCACACCCTTTGAAAAGTGAGGCAGGAGATCCTGGCCTCACTGTTTACTGTAGGCTTGCAGAAGCCATGTTGGCCAGAACTCCTCTTCCTCAGCATGGGAGGAAGGCAAGTCTCTAGACAGAAGCTAAGTCAGGTGTTGCTTAGGAATCAATTCTTTCAAGTCCTCCAGTGGAATCATTCCCATTTACCAAAATAGCTTAGCGTCTGGCCCCTACAAGCACAAACTAAAACGCATACTGGATAATTATCTAGTTAAACAGAATGAACACAGACTGCAGACCTATGTCATTCAGGTTCTGAGAAAATTTTTGGCTTAACATTTTTTTTTTAGATTATGATGTTCTTTATCAATTTCAGTACCATAAGAACACTGACAGATATGATAAATGTTAGTAAATTCTGTGGAAGGAAATAAGGAAATGACATCTTTCTCACTTAAGCATAGTATGGAGTGCACAAAGAAAAAAACGAAGTGCAATAATTTTAATTATTTCCTATTCTTAGCTCCATAACAGCATGTTTATAGCAATGTTATATAGTTAATAGCCATTTATAAACATGTTTGCACTGCAAGTGGAGAGGCCATATTTGGAGTCTCAAAAAAGATAATCATCACTGGAAGAATCCTATCCAGCCCTATCCCTATACCCAGCTCTGCAACCTGGCAAATTATCGAGCCTCTCAAATTCAGTGTCTTCCTCTGTAGAAAGTGATAATGTTATCTGACCTGACTACCTTTAAGGGTTCTTACATGAGTCCCTAGAGAAAACAGCTACAACAGCTTTTTTGTTATTTATTTTGTTAACGTTTAAGTAATAATAAGAAACAAATCAGGCTTAGGCATTTGCCTCATGTAAGCTTAAGTTAGACTCAATTATTTCGGAAAGACATTACCATGGATAAGTGGAAGAAACACAGGGAATATGAAGCAGCAAACTGCCTTATTATAAAAGAATAGATTGGGCTTCCCTGGTGGCACAGTGGTTGAGAGCCCGCCTGCCGATGCAGGGGACGCGAGTTCGTGCCCCGGTCCGGGAGGATCCCACATGCCACAGAGCAGCTGGGCCCGTGAGCCACGGCCGCTGAGCCTGCGCGTCCGGAGCCTGTGCTCCGCAACGGGAGAGGCAACAGCAGTGAGAGGTCCGCAAAAAGAAAAAAAAAAAAAAAAAAAAAGAATAGATTATTCCAACAATAGTGTCAAATAGATAGTAAAGTACCTGGTAAACTCACTCTGTTTTCCCAACTTAATTCTAAGGCCAGGCCCGTAGGAGGGGAACAAAGCAATCGCACATGCACTGGGTCACCTTCCCTGAGGGACTGCGCTCTCTCTGGTCTGCCGCTCAGTCACCGGACAGTAATGGCAGACACAATCCTTTGTGGTACCCATGATGCTATCAGTGTCTCAAGGGAACAACAGCACCTTCTCCACATGCACCTGGTCATTGCTAAGTTGCTACACTGCTAACTCTCATATCCACGTGAGACGAAGATTACTAAATGACCAGACGGTATACCCAAAAGTGCTATTCTAGGGAAAATTACTGACCTCATATCAAACTATATGCAAACTCATTGCTAAACTCATAAAACAAAGGCCCTTTTTAAAAAAGAAGAGGGACAATACCCTAGGACAGAAAAAAATTAGGTCATTTATTTTATGAGGAAGAAAAGGAAATATTAAAGGAAAAAGAAACCGATTACATAATTTTCCTCACAATATACATTTTAGAACAGTGTGCTTACCAGAATTAAGAATCATAGCCAATAAACTTAAAAAAAATAGTTTGAATATATTGAATAGAACACTATTCAAATCAAAGGAAGCTTGCGAGAGGAAGTCAGTGATTTTAAATTGAATAGTAAAAACTATATATTGAGTCCGCGTTCATTTTAAACTCAAAAAAAGCGCTAACACATAGGAACTGCAGGCCAAGGCTCCAGATGCAGGACGTGCCTGCCCTCCATGCCTGGGTCTTTGCACTCAGGCTTGAGGAGGTCTACATCTCAGATCAAGCCAGAGTGCAAGCATACATTTACACACATACTCTGAAGCTTAGGAAGTGCCAAAGGGAGGAATAATAACATCAACCAGATAAGGAAAGGCAATTGGACAATCTTGGGACGGCTGGGGATATGAACCCTCACGGAAGCCTATTTCTTTCACAGAAGCTGTCCCTAGGCCAGCCATGACATCTGTCCAATGTACATCCATCTATTTTGACCATAGGTAGACAGGAGTTTTGTTCTCCCTAACCTTTGCTAGAGGTATTCATTCTGTTGATTTCACAATTTAACCCTGTCACTGCTTCAACTGCTGGGATTTCAACTATCTACCAAGCATGTGCAAAGCAAGAATGCATGAGTCACTTGAAGCAAGATGTACAAGAATAGGAGAGCTGGTATCTGTTAAAGCACGCTACACAGAAGACAGGCAATAGGCAATGCCTGGACTAAGGCATAATGCCTAAATAAAGATTATGATCTTTTTATTGTGGAATATTTCTAACATAAAGAAGGCAGGAGTCTAATATAATAAATATCCATGTCCCACCATTCTGATTTAGTTTCTGGATCGGCAATTAAATTAACTTTGGATAGCCTAAGATTAATTTGTGTAAACTTTTAAATTTATCAGTCTTGCTAGAGGTTGGTTTGTTTTATTAGTATTTTCAAGAAACCAAATTTGGGATTTGTTTCCTCTCTACTGCTCCATTTTTTCAAGTTACACTGAATTTATCCTTTTGCGATCATTGTTTCCTGCTTTCTTCTTTGAGTTTGCTACACTTATCCTTTTACTAATTTACTATGTTTATTAAATACATTTTAATCTTTTAACATACTTTTTAAAATTCTTTTTTCGGTACGCGGGCCTCTCACTGTTGTGGCCTCTCCTGTTACGGAGAACAGGGTCCGGACGCGCAGGCTCAGCGGCCATGGCTCACGGGCCCAGCCGCTCCGCAGCATGTGGGATCTTCCCGGACCGAGGCACGAACCCGTGTCCCCTGCATCGACAGGCGGACTCCCAACCACTGCGCCACCAGGGGTGTGCAGGAATCTTTGATTCATAAATTCTTTTAAACATTTCATTTTTTATATTTCCAATTTGATCAGATTGTGGTCAATGTATGTGATGTTTATTTTAATTTGGAAGTATGTGCTTGACTTCCTTTGTGTTTTTATATGGAACCTATTTTTATAAATGTTTTATATGTCTTAAAAATCACTGAAGTTCCTATTGAGGTACAGAGTTCAGGTATGTCTAGTATGTCAACGTTTTGAATTGTATTATTCAAATCTTCTATATTCTTATTAATATTTTCCAAACTAGATATGAACTAATCTACTACTACTGTCAGTTTGTCAGTTTCTCCACATAATTCTATCAATGTTTGTTTTCTATATTAGGAGGCTATTTTATTGGGTGTACAACCTCATTGTTTTACATATAATTCTTAGAAATTATGTCTTTTGGCATCAAGTCGTAACCTTCTCAATCCCTTTTTTTGCGCTAAACATAACATTACCTAGTGGTAATACTGCTGCACCACTTTTCTTTTGGATAGTATCTGCCTGATATATCTGGTGTTCCATTTCTCTACTTTAAACTTCATTGTATCATTAAGTCTTAGGCCTGACTCTTATTAATAACATTTACCCAGATTTTCTAAAATCAAGTTTGAAAATCTTTGCTTTTTAAATAGTGAGTTTAATCCACTTGTGACTGAGACATCTGGACTTATCTCTACCTTCTTGTTTTCCATGTTCTGATAACCATTTTCTACCCTGCTCTCATTTCTCCTTTACTACCTCCTAGTTGATTAAATTTTCTTTATGCCCCCTTCTCTCTTTATTCACTTGAATGTAATACACTTTGTATCTACTTCTTTAGTAGTCCCCTCAAAAAAATTTAAACAGAACAATATCTAACCTAATCATACCTCCTTTGTAATTCTGAGTATAAGTAATTTAGAACACACTCACTCCAATCAGAAAGCCTCCATTCCTCATCAGCCTCCATGTTATTGTGCCTATTATTTCTGTTCAACCATCTTGTTTGTAAACACAATTTCCTAGTTAGTCTTTGTGAGGGTTAATTTTATGTGTCAACTTGATTGGGCCACAGGGTGACACATTTGGTCAAACATTATTCTAGATGTTTGTAAGGGTGTTTCTGGATGAGATTCACATTTGAATTGGTAGACTGAGTAAAGCAGACTGCCTTCCCTAATGTGGTGGGCCTCATCCAATCAGCTGAAGGACTGACTAGACAAAAAGACTGAGTAGAAGAGAATTCTTTCTGCCTAACTGCCTTTGACTTGGGACATTGATATTTTCTTGCCTTTAGACTAGAAGTAAAATATTGGTTCCTCCTGGGTCTCAAGCCTGCAGGCCTTTGGACTGGAACTAGGCCACTGGCATTGCCTCTCCTGTGTCTCCAGCTTGCTGACTAACTGTAGATATTGGGACTTAGTAGCCTCTATTATCATGTGAACCAATTTATTATAATCAATCTCTCTCTCTCTCTCTCCACATACACACACACACACACACACACACACACACACACACACACACACACACTCCTACTGGTTCTGTTTCTCTGGAGAATCTTTACTTATATAGTCTCTTTCCATTTTTTTTTTTTTTTTTTTTTTTTTTTAATTTTTGTGTGGCGGGCCTCACTGTTGTGGCCTCTCCCTTGCGGAGCACAGGCTCCGGACGCGCAGGCTCAGCGGCCATGGCTCACGGGCCCAGCCGCTCCGCGGCATGTGGGATCTTCCCAGACCGGGGCACGAACCCGTGTCCCCTGCATCGGCAGGCGGATTCTCAACCACTGCGCCACCAGGGAAGCCCAGTCTCTTTCCATTTTGAAAAACATTTTTTAAACATTCAATGCTTATTTAGATTTATCAACATGTTTGTCAATTTCCTTTTTCAGCATTGCTTCTTGAATTCCACATTCTACTTTTGGATTCAATATCCAAAAATTGGATATTGTTACTAAAGCACCTCATTTATTAGTTCTTTCAGCTGGGATCACTGAGTAGTAAATCTTTTAGTTCTGCCTTGTCTGAAAATATCTCTACTTATTTATCACTCTTGAATGATAATATAGCTGGGCACAGAATCACAGGTTAAGATTCAGCCCTTTGAAGATATGATTCCACTGTTTCTTGACATCTATTACAAATAAGAACTCTACTGTCAGTCTAATGGTAGTCCTTATATAGGTAATTCGTCTTTAATTTCTGGTTGCTTTTAGATTTTTCTTTGATATTCAATAGTTACATCATTGTTCACCTGGGTATGGCTCTTTTTATTTAGCCTGCCTGGAATTAGCTATGTTTCACAAGTCTAAGGATAACCAGTTTGAAAAAAATGAGCCATTATAGCTTTGGTCTCCATCCTCTTTCTGGAATGCTTACGTTAGACATCTTTTAGGTCTTATTTTATCTCCTACCCCTATAAAGTGTTTATATTTCCCTTCTCTTCATCTCTTGTGTTATACTAAAGTTACTTTCCTTAGATCCATCCTAGAATTCACTAACTTTTATTCTAATCTAATTCTTCTAATTTTGATTTTTTTTGTTTAATCCAACACTTCACTCATCTAATGAGCTTTTAACCTCAATGACAATTATTTCATTTCTAAACGTTATTTTTGTATTTTTAAATGCGTTTTTCACAGTTTTCTATTCTTTCATTTATCCAGTTATAGTCTTCCTTTTTTTTTTGGCTGTGTCAGGTCTTCGTTGCGGTGTGTGGGCTTCTCTCTAGTTGCGGCACACGGGTCTTCTCTCTCTGGTTGAGGCGCATGAGCTCAGTTGTTGTGGCACATGGGGCTCAGTTGCCCCGCGGCATGTGGGATCTTAGTTCCCCAACCAGGGATTGAACCCATATCCCCTTCATTGGAAGGAGGATTCTTTACCACTGGACTACCAGGGAAGTCCCCATAGTCTTTCTTTTTATTCAATCAGCTTATATATTAATTTTAGTTTATAAATGTCATCTTGTAGATTAAATTTATAGTGACTTCATTTTCTCATCTCTAGTCCATAGTATACGATTTCTCTACCTATCTATCTACCTGCCTACCTACTTACCTATCTTCCCTATGGTGGTGGTTTCCTTACTTGCTTTGTAAATTTTTACTGTGAGCTTATTTTCAGAAAGAATTGTTTGACTTGCGCTGCGGAAATAACCATGACCAAGCAGTTTCATGTATACTTTTGCAGAGACTAGTTTTATTGTTAATTTCTTAGCTCAGGCTTCCTGCAGTAAATAAGAATGCAAATCTGAACCTATACCCAAATTCCAGCTCCTGGATGCACATCTTTCCCTCTGGGGTGTTAAAAAATCCTAGCCCCGGCCTTTTATGTCTACATCTAAAGCTAAAAATTCTTAAGGACCTACACAGTGTGAGCCCCTGTTCACCACTCTGAATATACACTCTCTCTCCATTTCTTGTAACTAGAGATTGAATTCCTTTGTTTGAACTTGATTATGTATTTTAAAAGATTTTTGTTGTTGTTTATTTGGTCTATCATTTCTATGTCTTTGTCAGGGAAACGTAGCCCATCCACAAAAACTCACTCTGTTATGCTGCTGAAGTTTTTGGAAACCCTTTAATAAGAAGTTCAAGGGAAAGCTTGTTTCTTTGTTAATTTTTTTTTTTCAGTTAAAGTTATATAAATATATAAAGAAAAAAGTCCTCCCATGAAGTTGGAGCCCCAAACAATAGCAAGAGGGGCAGGTGGCAAATATGCAGGTAGGTTGAAGAATGGAACCACCTAAATCACCCGTGAAGTCCTCTCTGCTGCATGGTGTCTGGCTAGGCCAGGGAAATGGGAGAATGGTCATTGGTGGCTAGGAAATAAATCGTTCCCCTGACCCCTCCAAAGGCTGCTACCACATCACAGGCCAAAGCACTGTACTAATCAACAGGATTGGGAAACAAAACAACTTGTTTCTGTGGGTCTGAGAATCAATTCCACTGGCTTCTCAAATACAGACCCATAGTCATTTTGGTGGAGGGGAGGGTGGCTTTAAACACCAATTTCTTAACATGCTCATTATTTGGCAAGTTGGGCTGGACTCAATGGAGATAGCTTCTCTTTGTGTGGTGTTAACTGGAGTGGATTATCTGGGTGCTGGAGGATTCACTTTCTTGATGACTCACTTACAGGTCTGGCAAATCTGTGCTTGCTGTGAGGTCAGCTATAACTGTGGGAGAGGGGCCTTGGTTTTTCTCCATTTGGACCTCTCTGAGGTCTGCTTGAACTTCCCCTTGAATTGACGGGTAGGTTCCAAGAGCAAGCATCCCAAGGGAACCAGGCAGAAGTTTATGGCTTCTTATGGCCTAGCCTCAGATATCATACAACAAGACCATAATTTTTTTTTACATCTTCCTCAAAAGAGGAAAAACATGCCTTCTAAAGGAAAGGTAAACTTGCAAAGCTATGCACTATAATGCTTTCAAATGGAGAGGCAGCACGGAACAGTGGTTATGCGCTGAGTCTAGAATCAGATAGACCTGGTTTGAGGCCTGGCCCTTCCACCTGCTAGCTGTGTCATATCAACAAGTTAATGAATCTCTGTGACCTTCAGTTCCCTCATCAGTAAAAGAGCATTAACACTGGTGCTTATTTTGTAGGGTTGTTGTGAAGATGAAATAAAATAACACACAAAAAGCACTAACATGCTGTTTGAGACCTGGGATGTTACAGTCGTTAGGCTGTTGCCTTGGCTGGTGTTAGATTGATTACAGTGTGGCCTGCTTTTTGTCTCCCAAAATCACATCATCAAAATCATTTGTTACTTTCTATGGTCCAGAGGGTAAAAAAAGAAAAACTTCATGAGGTATAAATGAAGTCAGGAGCCTGCTCTTACCATGCACATGTTGCCACAGCCTTGGAGAGACAGCAGGAGTGAGTCTATTCAACAGGCAAAATGTGGCAATGCCAGAATTTCCCTCTTTACACCCCTCCCCTGCCGCGCCCCCTTGTGGGATTCAGTGTGTGCAGTGCACAATCCAGAATCAAACCTGTTCTCTGGAATGAACCTGGTAGAAGTCCTTTATACCTCTGTGCGTGTTAAGCTTAATGTGTTGTCTTGCCTATAACCATAGAAGAGGGAGATTTTTTTCCCCTCCAGCTAAGGGCATTTCAAGCATCAGCAATCAAGCAAGTAGCAACTTTGCCCAAATCATTAACATCACACCCACTTTTATAACTCTTCCTTTCCTTAGTGTAAGCTCAGATAAGTGGCCAGCTACTGCAGAAAGGGGCCGAGGCAAACAAGCAGGGGAATCATCTTCACTCTTAAGGTCCCTGGAAGTCCTGCCTATGCAAAGAGTGCCATCTGCCTAGGTTACACCTGGACTGAAACAAAGACAAGACCATATATACATGGGACCTCTAATCCGATGTCACAAATGGATTTAAACATGGTAAGTGAGCCAGCATGGGGCTGACTAAACACTGGATAGCAGCAGTCAGGAGTGAAAACAAGATGAAGTGAGGGATGGATGATACAGGGATAAAGATGAGATGGGTCATTTGGAAGGAAAATTCGAGTGCAGACAGCACAGTGGTGTTAGAACCTGGTTCTCCCGCCATTGAAAAAACAAAGAAAGAGAAAAAAAAAAAAAAAAAAACACAATCCCTGCAGCTGGAAAGCTGGATGGGGAAGACAGCTGCTCCCAAAACACACCAGCAGTTCTGCTTCACGTGGCTGCTCCAGAGGCTGAGCTCCAGAATGGCAAAGCCTAAAATACCAGCTAGAATTTAATCTCTTCTTCAAGTGCTGGTTTAAGGCTTTTGGATATCAAGGTCATGAAGGTCTCAAGTTACGTCTCCATGGAGCTGGCCTGCCAGTGTCTCTTCTGGACAATTTCAATATTGCCAGTGGCCTACAGGAGCCTACTTTCTCTTGCAGTTGGAACTACTCCTCTCAAGAATTCCAGGCAGCTCGCTAGCTCTCCTGTAGCACAGGAGTGATCTCTAAAGCAGTCTGATCCCATTTGACAATCTGAATAAGAAATATCTTTTAACATTAGGGAACCCTATAGGGACAAATTATAATTTTGCTCTCTAACTAGCGCATAATTGTGTAAGAAATAACTTGAACTAGAGTCATCAAAATGTATTACATAAGGACAAGAGGAAGATGTCTCCAAAGAATGAATATTCACAATGATCAGATTCTTGTCTCAGGCAACTTGCAGCTCTACAGCCATCATACCCCATCAACTCTTATTCAACGAACAAACATTCAACAGAAATTTATTCAGCATGTGGTTAATGCCAAGTACATATTTAATTCCACCCCAGACTCCATCGTCCAAATCTGGAATGTTCTTTTGAATCTTTCCCTTGGCCAAAACTTCAAAGCTCAGTTCAATTCTCACCTCCTCCGGTGAAGTTTTCCCTTAATTCTTCTTGTTCTCCTCTCCCTCATATTGTGGGGTGGAGTGAACTAATTGCTACCGATCATTTGGCACTTTATTAAATATTACTTTGTCACCTGTTGACAGAAGATTGATCAGGATGCTAAGACTTGAAACCATGATAGCCCAAAGAAAACAAAATCTGAAGGAAAAAAATAATGCTTAGAACAGTACAGAAAAAAGATATCATACTTCCTCAATGTTATCTTTACATATCTGAGGGTTTTTACATGGAGGATTAGCTAATCCTGTGGTCACACCAAGAAGATGAGAAATAATTCTTGTAAGTTTATTACTGGTGCTGAAGCTACAAGGTTTCAGATTGCATTGTGGCCCTATGTTTGGTCTACATCAATCTTTCTTCACCTCTTTTTAGTCTGTTTCATTATGGCCACCTCAAGACACTTTCAGACATTTTTTTCTTAACTGCTCCCCAATGAAATTTTAATGCCGCAGATATACTTGATATCTGGCTATGCCATATCACCATCTTTGAGAATGCATGGTTCACAAAGACAACTAAGGAACTGCTTGTGTCAGGATACTTGACAGGCTGCCTAAAAGCAAAAATATTTCTCAGCTATCACCTCAAAGTTGCTCTGCACAAATAGCTACTCAATAAATTGTTGAGCGAATTATTAATGAACTACTCAAAATCCAATTCCCTACTGTTACAGCAATTTTTAGGTATTAAAATGGATTTGACTTAATTTGAGCTTTTATTATTACAGATGAGTAGGCTTTTTAAAAAACTGTTTTCAGAAAATGTAGACTAAGAGGCTACAGGACCCAATGGGTCTTTAGATAAGTGTTGACAACATCTAATGCCATGTCTCCCAAAGAGAAGAGGGCTTAACACTGGCATAGGAGAAGTGACTTTACTAGGACACAAAATAATTGTTTGAACAGTTATACCTTGTTTTAACAAGTACTTTCTATTTATGGCAAGAAAGCCCAGTTTATTATTTAACGTGGAATTATAAATTTCCCTTTGAAAATATAATTAAATAAATGACATTTAAAAAATATCAGGTAAATATAGCATATTTATTATTAGTACACGTGGTACACTATGTGGATATGGTAAAACTGTAAATGTACCCAAATTTCTAATTTCAGAAACACTATACAAAGTCAGCTGAGCATTCAGGAAGGTGGGGTTACTCAGCCTACCCTATAACAAGTGTCCACTTCTGAAAAGGAATAACAGCCAACATTTACTGAGTGTTTACTATGTACCAGGCACCACTCTAAACCCTAATTCGTTGAATTCTCAGTATGTACTCACAAGGTGGCTATCCTCATCTTAGATATGAAGAAACTGAGGCATGGTGAATTTACATAATTTGCCCAAAGTCCCACTCTTAGTTAGTGGTGGAGCCATGATATGAACTTATTAGCCAGTTGGGCTCGTAATTACCTGGCTATTCTCTAGCACTATTCCCATGGTACTCAAAAGTAATGTGAAATGTTCCAGATAGAGGCATCATATTTCTAAGAATCGACCTCAAGTTTTCCTCCCTCCTAGATGTCCCTCCAATTCAAATATTGGCAATTAAAGTTTCAAGACACTTAGTGCTCCAGGTAGAGCAAATATAGGGCCACATAATGAAGTTGAGCTCTTCTGTGTAAGCTGAGCTCTCCTGTCTTACTGGGGCCCTGCATGTCAGATGACATTGACAGTTGAGTCATAGGTAAAGAGAAGACTCCAACTCAAGGTCAGGGGAGAAAGTTAATGGCAGCAAAGACCTACCAAAATTTGCTGGGGTAGCTAGAAAACCTGGCAAGATCACAAGTGTCTTATGTTATATAAAGAAAGAAAAATGGATGCTATTAAAGGTGATAATGCAGGTGGTATGACCGAGTTTGTAGTGGTCAATGAGACAGGGATAAGTCTCTGCTTTGCAAGTTGATGACTTCAAGAAGCCTTTCTA